>NW_023495966.1:17500-128469 GCF_904425465.1 Colossoma macropomum | reverse complement strand
GATCAGACAGTATAAAGATCAGATCAGTCAGTATAAAGTTTAGATCAGACAGTATAAAGATCAGAACAGACAGTATAAAGATCAGATCAGACAGTATAAAGATCAGATCAGTCAGTATAAAGTTTAGATCAGACAGTATAAAGATCAGAACAGACAGTATAAAGATCAGATCAGACAGTATAAAGATCAGATCAGACAGTATAAAGTTTAGATCAGACAGTATAAAGATCTGAACAGATAGTATAAAGATCAGATCAGACAGTATAAAGATCAGATCAGACAGTATAAAGATTACGGCTAGTGACGAGTAAAACCTTACGTTTTGGAACATGATACTCTAAAATCAATGTGAGAACATGTGCCCTTCTGGGGTGAACTCGAAGTTCAGGACAGAAGCCGTTCTTCTAGAGGAAGGTGATGATTCTATTTCAGTAAATGAGGATAAACAACAGAGTCAGATCTAATCTCACTTCTTTTCACACTTACACAGGAAACATCTTCACCCTGCTGCACGTTTCTATAGAAGGACTCAGTGTCAGCAGGTCAGGTTGTGTGTCTTCTGCAGAGTATTTGGTCCAAGGCAGGAAGTCAATGCTGATTGATTTAAGCTAAATACTTGATATATATATATATCATTGTTTAGTTATAATACGGGAGCTGAAAGTTCTCATATGGTCTTTAACTGTCTCTTGCTAAACTTTCAGAAGATGATATGAAATATAAATTATGCTGAATATGATCTTTCTAGATGTTCTCTGTGAGTGATCTCGCTCTGTGTTCAGGGTCAATATAAACTCTCTCACCCTCATTTGTATTAATATTACGAAATGTCACAGCTATCAGGAGCCTTAAGAGTTCAGACATTTAAAATACAGTATTGCCTGTAATTAGAAAAACTTTTCTTCCTTTCTTATAAATTAGCTTTAATTCTAAAATTATTACAGTTTTATAGCCCCACCCCCTTCATGTGGAGCCACCTGATATAATATATATATATATATATATATATATATATATATATATATATATATATATATATTTGTTCAGAATGTCTGTATTGGAACAAATTGATAGACAATCATCAACTTCACTTTGGATATTTGTCTCAGAAACAGATTTCAAGCATTTAATCATGAACCTTCAGATCAGAATGTCTTTGAGATCCAGAAGAACAGACGATCAGGCAGGTGGGTCAAATCTTTAGACTGATAATAAAGACACGGATACTTCACTGCATTAAAATCAGATTAAAATATTATAGTTAATGCTTCATTTTTCATGTGTATTTCTCTCTTCTGCTCACAATAAATATGACTGCACACTTTTGCATAAACAGTGTATTTTTTCAAACTGAATTACTGTTTATTCATGAGCTTTTATCTCTCAGTTAATATGGTGCAAATGTAGAAGACAGATGAGAAATTAGAAAAATGTTGACTAGTTTCAGGGTTTTATGAATCTGTTCCCAAAAGAACAAAATTAGCCCAACACAGATCCGGATCCAGAGCCTGGAATGGTGGGAATGGTGGAGGTGCTTTAGGAGCTCATTTTGGAGAATTTCTAATGCAAAGATATGAAAAACATACTATGCAAGGGAGGTCATGTAAAAATAGGACTGATCAGTGAGTGGGGGTCTTATTAGGAAGCAGGGGGTTCTGGGAGAGTCCTGGCTGAGGTACTGGGCTCTTCTAGAGAGAGAGCTCTCACTGCTTATATATAAACACATATGCATTCAGAATTTTATCCTGGTTAGCACAGTTTTCTATTCTCAGGTTAAGAGCTGATTTGATTCTGTTTAAAAGGTTCTTGTTTCTACAAGATTTTGTCTTTGATGCTGGTTAAATGTTCTTTACAGTTGGTGGTCTTTATATCCAGGAAGGGGAAAGTTCTCAGTAAAACGCTCTGATTGGACCAGAGAGTCTCCAATGTTTCCTCCACCTCCTCTCCTGCTGTATATAAGGAGGTGAACCATCAGTCCAGCCTCACCTTCAACCAGAGCAGATCTCCACAGAGTTCTCCACCACCTCAGCAGAAGAACCCATCCACAAGATCTCCACAGAGGGAGAGACACTCATCCACCAGAGGAGAAGAACAACACTTGGTATGTTGCTAATTATTTTTTCAGTATCTTAGTGATTTATTATTTACTATATTTATTATTTATATATATATATATATATATATATATATATATATATATATATATATATATATATATATATATATATATATTTTTTACTTTACATGAAGAAATCAAGGAATTGAAAGACGGCTGTGAGTGTATATATATTTACATTCATACAGTACAGTGTGGGGTCCTGTGGGGGTCCTGACCACTGAAGAACAGGGTAAAAACGTATGCAGAGAAACAGATGGACTACAGTCTGAAACTGTAGAGCTACAGAGTGAAACTATACTGTCAGTGGAGCTGATACAGTACCTATCAGTTTTTTAAGTTAGTAAATAGCGATCCTAATTCTAATTCAGGGATCCTAAAAAACAAACAGCATTCAGTAGCTCATCAGCCAATGGCTGTGCTTAGAGGCAGAGTTTGAAGTGGATCAGTGAGTGCAGAGCTCCCTCTACTGGCCAAACTGTATAGTGTTAAAATTCCAACCACTAAATTAAACATTTTTAAGACGGTAAAATGATGTAATTGTGATTATGTGTGTAAAATATTATATTTAAAGGCTGTAGTGTATGACACAAGCTGTGCTCTGTGTAATGTGTCTTTAAATGTGTCTTGAATAGATGTGTTTAAACGCATTTAAATGCGTTTAAATGTGTCTTGAATAGATGCAGTGTTTGTGTATATCAGTGTGCATGTATAATAAGTTCATCCACTTTCGTACTGGATGACCATGAGTACAGCCCATTAATATTATTGCTATTTTCTATGTTTTATTTTTATTATTAGTGTAATAGAAGATACTGATAATAGTTTTATTTAGTGATCCAAAACTCAAGCATTTCTAAATGCTGATAAATTCTATAAATACATATAAAATATATGGTAAGGCCTCTTTAGGACTTTTTGCTTCTAACCTGTGGAGCTCAGCTTTTATTAGACAGTCGAGCTCAGAGCTTAATTTTTATAAACATCTGAAAACGCAGCTCTTTAACTCAGAGCTTCATTAAAACTCTACGACTCCTTGGTCTTTATCTCTTTAATCTGATCTGTTATTGACTTATATGATGTTAATTTAACACTCCTAGTTTCTTCTGTTACTGGTAAGCTTTATAATCTGTCTGTAAAAATCAGCATCATCATCTTTTTGTATTATAGACCACTTTTCCTTTAATACAGTTTCCAGTCTAAATGGGCTTTGAGTTATTTATTTTTGTGTTATGAAAAAACAGAAAAGTTATATTTCACAGAAAAGTCATTCTAATTATCAGTGTTGAGTGTGAGACTCTCTCCCTCTATTCCAGCTTCCACTCTGTTCAGGAGACTCTCTTTCAGTTCCTCAAAGAATCTGCAGACACACCTCCAAAGTTCAGTCTCAGAAGCTGGTTTATCATTTTCTGAAGTAATCAAACACAGTCGGTGGTGTTGAGGTCTGGACTCTGGGGTGGTCAGTCCATTGTTTGATAATCAGTTTTTGACTCTAGTTGTGAAAACTCAAACATATTTTCCTTTGATTTTCTTCTTCATTATATAAGTGGATTGTCTTTCATCTAATCTCCTCAGAAATATCTCCTAAAAATACGGCTTTGACTGGAAATTAAATTGATGAAGGGTCTCTGATTTTTGCACAGTATAGTATATGTACAGCCTAATATGGTCTAAATTGAGTTATTTTCCTTTTCTTGAAACAGGTACTTCAGTTATTCCACCAAAGACCAAAATGGACCCAATCAATGGAATTCAAATCACTCAAGGGGACCAGGAGCTAAACGGCTTCACCAGAATCGATGTAAACCTCAACCGTGTTGCAGGGGGGCCTGTGTTCCTATGGTACAAAAGGGGGGGTGACAACCCTCCAGTCACCAGAATCCAGTTTTCATTCAGAGGTGAGATGGTTGAAGGTCTTAGAAATTCTGGCTTCACCCAGATCCCTCAAAGGGTAAATGAAGGTGCCCCAGATTTTCCCATTCATCTGTGGTACATGAGTGGCACCACTGAGTTTGACGTCCCCATCGTGGACCTGATGGTCACCACCACACTGGACGAGGAGCCGGCACTGTTCAGCAATAACTGGGAGCGTCTGGGCTGCGATCTGAACCGCAACAACAACGGTGGAGATCCAATTTACGTCTGGGTGAAGAGGAGTGAACGAACCTACATCTGTGACATCACAGCTACTATCGGTTTTGCTGAAAAGACAGAAAGTGGCGTCTTTAAAGATGTAGATCTCTTTAATAAAGGCTACTTCCGTGTGGATGAAGACACCAACCGAGGAGTGAACCCTGCAGGTGATGCAGTGTTTGTCTGGTACCGTCATTCCAGGAATCAAGGCATCACTGGCGTTCGTGTTTCTGTCGGTGATGAAGTGATAGACGACTTCACAAGGGTTGATAAAAACCTCAGTTCTGGCACTGCTGGAGATCCTGTGTATCTGTGCTACAGCAATGGGCCCCAGCGTCCTGTGCAGTACCTCACTGTGTTGGTCTGTAACATTGGTAATGATGCTCGGGAAGCTTACCAAATAAATAATATCAGAGTTGTGATGGTAAACCTTAATTTTAGAATTCCAGGTTCCAAACGTCTTTACATTGCATATAATTGCTGGGCCCAGCCTCCGGCTCCACAGCACCCTCAGTAATCAGCTTTACCTTCTCTGCTTCCTGCACTCCCACCAGTCATTACTGAGATATTCTGAAATCTCTACATTGTACAGTAATAATCAGAGATGTTATCAGGTTAAAGTCTGTGTATCTGAGTGAATAATGTAATCAGTGTATCTGAGTGTGTTCAGCTCATCCTCTGCATTTCTCTTCTTTCTCTATTAAAGCTCATAAAACACTGTCAGTGTCTTCTGAGTCTGTGATTGTGTCAGTGATGCTGTGATATGAATGTAATTCTGTAGTTTCTGATCTTTAAAACACAGCAAAACATCAGGACTAATAAAGAACTCACTGTTTATAATCAGGAAATAAAGGGAAATTTGAGCGTCAATGTGAAGAGACACATCTTGAGGATTTATTAAGGTCTTTATTCAGTAAAGGTCAAATTATTAAGTTCTAAATGGTTCTTTTATTATGAAATAAGCTTTTATTAATTAAGACCTGTTTAAGTACAGAACTGACCCCCTGTCAAACTATTTTGATTGATTACAGCAATAACATGAGGAATATTAAATATATCCGACATTTAAAATGATTCACTTGGCATGACTCCATTTTTGCAGGGATTGATTAATCTAAATATGAGAGTCACACAAACTCACAGACGGTCATCTGTTTGATTCATGGCAGTTGGTCATTTATTGATGATTAACACAAATTAAAAACTACACAGTTTCAGTTGTGCTGAATCAGAAACTGCTGTTGACATTTGAATCAGATTCATTTTTAATTTTGTGTGTAGAGTCATTCATGCAAAACTACAATATAATATACAAGTTCAAAATAATGATTACAATAAATTTAGCAGAAAATGTGTGACCATCCTAAACATCGACAATGATATTTTTGATATTAAAAGTTTGAAATAATAAACATTTTGCAAGTGAAAACAAGATTTATCATTTTAACTCGTTATTTTTATTGATCATTTTTACAGCATATTATTTTAGTTTTTATTACATGTTTGTAATTTTCTTAACTCTGATGTTAATTTGTCATTTGAGCAGCACCGTCATTATTCAGAAACATAATAACTCAGTTTCATCATTTCATCATCATTCACTCAGACTCTGGACGTCCACAGCAGTAGCGTCGCTGTATAAATGGACATGTGTGAGTGTCCAGTGGGGGTTTATCTTCTGGATGACCAGAGCTCTGTAGATCCTCTATGGATGATGATGTTCTGTCAGATGTTACTGGGACAGAAATACTTTCTGCGCATGTGCGTCACATCATAGTGAAAGTTTATACCGTTCAACATGGCGGAGCAGAAACTGGTCTACAGAGGAGGTGAAGTTAATGCTCTGATCTTTAAAAGACGGCGGTGGGACGGACGTCCAGTTTATGTGTCTCAGAACACGACGTCTTCCTCTCGGCCTTCTTTAATAAGGACAGGTGAAGGACGTTTTCCTGAGTCTGACATCATTTTAAAGCAGTTAAAAACACAAGCGCTGCTCACTGCTGCTCATCTCACTCCGACTGGACCTCACGTGATGCACGCTGTCATGGTAACATTTACTTTAGGTTTTACTCCACATATGTGCTTCATTTTGTATCGGATTACTTGTAGTGTGCATATAAATGAAGATTTTTATCAGATTGTTGAGCAGAGTGAGAATAAACACCTCAGTCTGAATCTGTAATGAGAATACATTCAATCAGATTGTCAAAAATCTTTGCATGCTACCACAGCCAGTGATCCTCAGAAAGTTCATCCCAGTGGTGACTCCAAATGTTGTACCCCTGAAAGGGGAGATAGTAAATGAGAAAACTCAAACATGGTGTTTCCTCACTTCTATATTGTGCATTATATCAACATAAAATATATGTGAATTGGGGGACTTTGGTCTGACAACAGCTCCTCACTCAGTACTACACAGTCATGTTCACTCATTATAGAGCAACATTCAACACAATGTCTTCTGCAAAATATTGGACTGTACTTTCAGCAAATCTGGCTAAAAAATCTCACACATCTCCCTCGACAAGGACCTCATGGCTTTTTTAACTTTGTGATTAATTGTCCAGCTATGTTGAGTAAATCTGACCATCACTCTTTCAACTGTGTTGGAGATTCTGCACATTTGGGCCACACTTGAAACTGAACTGGGGACAGAGGAGGGAACTCTGAGAAGTTTGGGCAGGAGTCTCACAGGAATACAGTCTCACAGGCTCTTAGATTATGCAACATTTACACATCATGTATTTATCATTTCTCAGGTGGGGGTCCAGTCCTGTGTTTATTGGACAGAGTTTCTCCTGGATCCAATCAATCCCTAATTTGTCTGGCCAGGACCTGGGGTTCAAATGAAATTTGCTGGAGAAATATTAAGATCCAGTCAAATTGACGCCAAAATATTTTCAATTAAATTACTTGAGTCAATAAAAATCTTCTTTTATTTCTGTACTGCAAGCCTTTGCCTGACTTTCCATCTTGCAGTTGTAAATTTGTAATGAAATACTGAAGGATTTTAGACCCAGACAACAAATGTACACTGCGCCTGATTAGGGCCAAATGTAGCGCTGCATCCAGTCCGGATCCGCAAAGCAGAGCTGGCCCGGTGTCTTTTTGCACAACGGCCCAATACCGGAACTGATCTGTTTTACGGATCTGCACCAAAACCGGCCCAGATGAGCAAAGAACAGCGTTACGTCTGGCCCTGAATTGGTGCAGGTCTGAATATTATCTTCATATCTGGCCCAAATGTGGCACAGACCCAGTTCAGAAGAGGTCCAAGCTCAAGTTGATATAAGCAACTGTCTCTGGAACGAATCCGGCCCTGACTTGTTGCATCTGCACCGGATCCGTTCCAGAGTCAACAACAGCCCCATATCCCACATAATTATTCACAAATCATTATTAATGATTTTTTTCAAAAAATGGTAAATTCAAAAAGTGAAACATAAAACCAAATACCTCAAAAAAAGTTTTATTGAATGTCATTATGTTTTCAACACAGCATTTTTTTGAAAAATGAATTCAAACAAGAAAAAATACAATGCCAGTACTGAGGTGGAGACTTATCAGCAAAAAATCCTGCCATTAAAGAAGCGATAATTAGCTACTTTGTTTTCAATTGTAATAAACTGACATAAAAACAGACTTTAACACTGATAGAGACTGATAAACTCTGCTCATGTTCAGGACCGAAGCCCTATTTCTAGAAGGTGATGACTTTGCATGACTGAGCATAAACCGCAGAGACGGACCCTCTCACTGCCCTTCACACGTACACAGGAAATGTCTGCACCCTGCACGTCTCTTTAAAAAGATTAAACTTTAGCACGTCAGGTTCAACATCTTCTTCAGAT
Organism: Colossoma macropomum; assembly: GCF_904425465.1. Taxonomy (NCBI): domain Eukaryota; kingdom Metazoa; phylum Chordata; class Actinopteri; order Characiformes; family Serrasalmidae; genus Colossoma; species Colossoma macropomum. The sequence goes on along the minus strand of NW_023495966.1, from coordinate 120,369 downwards.
TATTTTGGGCAAGGCAGAAAGTTCATGCAGTCTGATTAAAGCTGAACACTTGAGAAGTGTAGAGACAAAGTTCAGCTCATCAGAAAGTAAAATGGAGAATATCCAGTGACTTTACACCGTGTACAGTTGTAGGCATACAGCAGATTGTTAAGGGACTCTTTCCTATTTGATCTCTGTGGTCCTCTGGTAAAGACCCCACAGAGTCACTAAAGCAGTCAGTGTCTGCTCTCTTTGGACATAAAGTCCTGGTGTTAGGCTTTGAGCTGGTCTAGCAGTGACAACCAGGACTTGCCACTGAAACTGTCCATAATATCTTCAGTCTGGATATTGTCTGATGATTGGATGTATTTTTCTGTTTAAATATCTATAATCTATACAGAGTCTAAGACTGCCATCCTTTTTTCTGACACATAAGACAGGGAGGACTGTGAGGAGCTGGACTTCTCAATCCAGCCTTGTAGTATCAGGTCAACTAAGTAGGCTTTGGGTCAGACATGTTAGTGCGTGTGACCGGTTTAGTGTCTTTCAATGTCGTCATGTGTTCTGGAGAAAGAATGTCATTCCTCTCTAAGAATCTGTTGAACTACCTGCCTTTCTGGTACACTAAGAGGGTTTAAATCAACAGGAGGACCCCAGACATCATGACTGGCACTGGAACTACTGCCTCTTTGGGCTTGGACATGGTGACCAACAGCAGGTGAGTTTAGGGCAGATCTCTCCAAAATACTGATAGAAATGCTGTTCCAACAGGCTGAACTGTGCCAAATGGGGTTTCCTCTGCTAGTGTGATGTCATGATCAGTGGTTCTGGATACATCAATGATTATGTTTGGAAGCTCCTTTACTCAGTCAAATGAGTGTTTTGTAGAGGTCAAGGCCTTCTGTCCGCTCGGGATTTACCTCAGGCTTAAAAATGAGTGGCTGAATCTTTGAAAGGCTGAGTGTGCACTCAGCACTCAACCTGCACAAAGTCTCCTTGGGGAAGTGCTCTCTCTTCCTCACTTCATCAATAATACACAGCTTAGAACCCGTATCCTATAATGTTTGGGTTCTTTAGCCATGAACAAAGCACTGTATCCCTAATAATGATGTCAGAGTGAAGCGGTTATTTACACTCCAATGCTGTACCTGACAGGTCTTTGAAGTGTTATTTTACAGGATCAACACTTAGTTTAGTTTTAGTCTTCTGTTTCTGTCCATCATTCCACACTTTCACAGTTTTACATTTCAGATGTCTCTGGTCACTCCCTGTCCCACAGTGGTCACCACTCCCATTTAAAGGTCTGCTTTACATGGCTTTATCCCTTTAATCCTACACTCTGCTTGGAAGTGTCCTCTACTGCCACCCCTGTATCAGTGCAGACAGTGTTCATCCATGTTTCTCCATGCAGTTTAATCATCTTCTGGGAAAGATGTGAGGAGGATCTGGGTGTTACTCGAGTGGGTCATAGTGAGACTGGACAAATGTGGGCTATCTAACCTGGCTAGAGCTACAGACTGGACCATACATGGTGGCATGATGCTGGACGTCTGTATCAGATGCTCTTTTCATGGATGTGGGCATGTTTTTGGTATGTCAGCAGGCTGCTGCAGATGTACTGTTTCATGTGGGTGATTTCCACAGTGAGTGTCTTTAATGAGGCCAAATCAGCTCTTAGTTCTTTTAACTCTGTTAGGATGTATAAAATGTATTTAGCCTTTCAGGGCTTTTTCTTCTCAGCTGTTTTCTCTTCAGACTGGACTGTAGGGTGGAGTTTCTCCCAGATCCAATCAGTCCCTAATTTGACTGACTTGTATCTGAGATGGGAATGAAATTTGCTGGAGGAAAGTTAGGATCTTGCTGACGTGACACCACAATGTTAGAGAAAAAGGATTCAGTTAAATAAAAGATGAATCATGCAGCTTAGTTAAAGATCTTCCTTTATTTCAGTACTGACAGGTACTGATCTTGTGATGAGAAGTCTCAAACATTCATCATCTGACAGTGGATTATATCTTAGAACAGCAGATCAGATCAGACAGGATAAAGATCAGATCAGACAGTATAAAGATCAGATCAGACAGTATAAAGATCAGATCAGTCAGTATAAATATCTGAACAGACAGTATAAAGATCAGATCAGACAGTATAAAGATCAGATCAGACAGTATAAAGATCAGAACAGACAGTATAAAGATCAGATCAGACAGTATAAAGATCAGATCAGACAGTATAAAGTTTAGATCAGACAGTATAAAGATCAGATCAGACAGTATAAAGTTTAGATCAGACAGTATAAAGATCAGAACAGACAGTATAAAGATCAGATCAGACAGTATAAAGATTACGGCTAGTGACGAGTAAAACCTTACGTTTTGGAACATGATACTTTAAAATCAATGTGAGAACATGTGCCCCTCAGGGGTGAACTCGAAGTTCAGGACAGAAGCCGTTCTTCTAGAAGAAGGTGATGATTCTATGCCAGTAAACGAAGATAAACCACAGAGTCAGATCTAATCTCACTTCTTTTCACACCTACACAGGAAACATCTTCACCCTGCTGCACGTTTCTATAGAAGGACTCAGTGTCAGCAGGTCAGGTTGTGTGTCTTCTGCAGAGTATTTGGTCCAAGGCAGGAAGTCAATGCTGTTTGATTTAAGCTAAATACTTGATACTTACTGACTATGATCTTTCTAGATGTTCTCTGTGAGTGATCTCGCTCTGTGTTCAGGGTCAATATAAACTCTCTCACCCTCATTTGTATTAATATTACGAAATGTCACAGCTATCAGGAGCCTTAAGAGTTCAGACATTTAAAATACAGTATTCCCTGTATTTAGAAAAACTTTTCTTCCTTTCTTATAAATTAGCTTTAATTCTAAAATTATTACAGTTTTATAGCCCCACCCCTTCATGTGGAGCAACCTGATATATATATATATATATATATATATATATATATATATATATATATATATATATGTTCAGAATGTCTGTATTGGAACAAATTGATAGACAATCATCAACTTCACTTTGGATATTTGTCTCAGAAACAGATTTCAAGCATTTAATCATGAACCTTCAGATCAGAATGTCTTTGAGATCCAGAAGAACAGACGATCAGGCAGGTGGGTCAAATCTTTAGACTGATAATAAAGACACGGATACTTCACTGCATTAAAATCAGATTAAAATATTATAGTTAATGCTTCATTTTTCATGTGTATTTCTCTCTTCTGCTCACAATAAATATGACTGCACACTTTTGCATAAACAGTGTATTATTATTCAAACTGAATTACTGTTTATTCATGAGCTTTTATCTCTCAGTTAATATGGTGCAAATGTAGAAGAAGACAGATGAGAAATATAGAGAAAATTGTTGACTAGTTTCAAGGTGTTTTATGGAATCTGTTCCCAAAAGAACAAAATTAGCCCATCACAGATCCGGATCCAGAGCCTGGAATGGTGGGAATGGTGGAGGTGCTTTAGGAGCTCATTTTGGAGAATTTCTAATGCAAAGATATGAAAAACATATTATGCAAGGGAGGTCATGTAAAAATAGGACTGATCAGTGAGTGGGGGTCTTATGAGGAAGCAGGGGGTTCTGGGAGAGTCCTGGCTGAGGTACTGGGCTCTTCTAGAGAGAGAGCTCTCACTGCTTATATATAAACACATATGCATTCAGAATTTTATCCTGGTTAGCACAGTTTTCTATTCTCAGGTTAAGAGCTGGTTTGATTCTGTTTAAAAGGTTCTTGTTTCTACAAGATTTTGTCTTTGATGCTGGTTAAATGTTCTTTACAGTTGGTGGTCTTTATATCCAGGAAGGGGAAAGTTCTCAGTAAAACGCTCTGATTGGACCAGAGAGTCTCCAATGTTTCCTCCACCTCCTCTCCTGCTGTATATAAGGAGGTGAACCATCAGTCCAGCCTCACCTTCAACCAGAGCAGATCTCCACAGAGTTCTCCACCACCTCAGCAGAAGAACCCATCCACAAGATCTCCACAGAGGGAGAGACACTCATCCACCAGAGGAGAAGAACAACACTTGGTATGTTGCTAATTATTTTTTCAGTATCTTAGTGATTTATTATTTACTATATTTATTATTTTATATATATATATATATATATAATATATATATATATATATATATATATATATATATATATTATTTACTTTACGTGAAGAAATCAAGGAATTGAAAGACGGCTGTGAGTGTATATATATTTACATTCATACAGTACAGTGTGGGGTCCTGTGGGGGTCCTGACCACTGAAGAACAGGGTAAAAACGTATGCAGAGAAACAGATGGACTACAGTCTGAAACTGTAGAGCTACAGAGTGAAACTATACTGTCAGTGGAGCTGATACAGTACCTATCAGTTTTTAAAGTTAGTAAATAGCGATCCTAATTCTAATTCAGGGATCCTAAAAAACAAACAGCATTCAGTGGCTCATCAGCCAATGGCTGTGCTTAGAGGCAGAGTTTGAAGTGGATCAGTGAGTGCAGAGCTCCCTCTACTGGCCAAACTGTATAGTGTTAAAATTCCAACCACTAAATTAAACATTTTTAAGACGGTAAAATGATGTAATTGTGATTATGTGTGTAAAATATTATATTTAAAGGCTGTAGTGTATGACACAAGCTGTGCTCTGTGTAATGTGTCTTTAAATGTGTCTTGAATAGATGTGTTTAAACGCATTTAAATGCGTTTAAATGTGTCTTGAATAGATGCAGTGTTTGTGTATATCAGTGTGCATGTATAATAAGTTCATCCACTTTCGTACTGGATGACCATGAGTACAGCCCATTAATATTATTGCTATTTTCTATGTTTTATTTTTATTATTAGTGTAATAGAAGATACTGATAATAGTTTTATTTAGTGATCCAAAACTCAAGCATTTCTAAATGCTGTTAAATTCTATAAATACATATAAAATATATGGTAAGGCCTCTTTAGGACTTTTTGCTTCTAACCTGTGGAGCTCAGCTTTTATTAGACAGTCGAGCTCAGAGCTTAATTTTTATAAACATCTGAAAACGCAGCTCTTTAACTCAGAGCTTCATTAAAACTCTACGACTCCTTGGTCTTTATCTCTTTAATCTGATCTGTTATTGACTTATATGATGTTAATTTAACACTCCTAGTTTCTTCTGTTACTGGTAAGCTTCATCACCTGTCTGTAAAAATCAGCATCATCATCTTTTTGTATTATAGACCACTTTTCCTTTAATACAGTTTCCAGTCTAAATGGGCTTTGAGTTATTTATTTTTGTGTTATGAAAAAGCAGAAAAGTTGTATTTAACAGAAAAGTCATTCTAATTATCAGTGTTGAGTGTGAGACTCTCTCCCTCTATTCCAGCTTCCACTCTGTTCAGGAGACTCTCTTTCAGTTCCTCAAAGAATCTGCAGACACACCTCCAAAGTTCAGTCTCAGAAGCTGGTTGATCATTTTCTGAAGTAATCAAACACATTCAGTGGTGTTGCGGTCTGGACTCTGGGGTGGTCAGTCCATTGTTTGATAATCAGTTTTTGAGCTCTAGTTGTGAAAACTCAAACATATTTTCCTTTGATTTTCTTCTTCATTATATAATTGGATTATCTATTATCTAATCTCCTCACAAATATGTTCTAAAAATCCTCACTGTGCTTCATAGCTGTCCTGACTGGGCACTAAATTGATGAATGGTGGTCTCTGAATCTTGCCCAGTGTAGTATGTACAGACTAACATGGTCTAAATTCAGTTCCTTTCTTCTTGAAACAGGTACTTCAGTTATTCCACCAAAGATCAACATGGACCCAATCAATGAAATTCAAATCACTCAAGGGGACCAGGAGCTAAACGGCTTCACCAGAATCGATGTAAACCTCAACCGTGTTGCAGGGGGGCCCAATGTGTTCCTGTGGTACAGTAGGGGGGGTGACAACCCTATCACCAGAATCCAGTTTTCATTCAGACAGGAAATGATTTTTGGTCTTAAAAATTCTGGCTTCACCCGGATCCCTCAAAGGGTAAATCAAGGTGCCCCAGATTTTCCCATTCATCTGTGGTACATGAGTGGCATCACTGAGTTTGATGTCCCCATCGTGGACATCACGGTGACCACTAGACTGCAGGATGAGCCGGCACTGTTCAGCAAGAACTGGGAGCGTCTGGGCTGCGATCTGAACCGCAACAACAACGGTGGAGATCCAATTTACGTCTGGGTGAAGAGGAGTGAACGAACCTACATCTGTGACATCACAGCTACTATCGGTTTTGCTGAAGATGTAGATCTCTTTAATAAAGGCTACTTCCATGTGGATGAAGACACCAACCGAGGAGTGAACCCTGCAGGTGATGCAGTGTTTGTCTGGTACCGTCATTCCAGGAATCAAGGCATCACTGGCGTTCGTGTTTCTGTCGGTGATGAAGTGATAGACGACTTCACAAGGGTTGATAAAAACCTCAATTCTGGCACTGCTGGAGATCCTGTGTATCTGTGCTACAGCAATGGGCCCCATCCTCCTGTGCAGTACCTCACTGTGTTGGTCTGTAACAGGGGTAATGATGCTCGGGAAGCTTACCAAATAAATAATGTCACAGTTGTGACGGTAAACCTTAATTTTAGAATTCCAGGTTCCACACGTCTTTACATTGCATACAGTTGGTGGGCCCAGCCTCCGGGTCCACAGCACCCTCAGTAATCAGCTCTACCTTCTCTGCTTCCTGCACTCCCACCAGTAGTTACTGAGATATTCTGAAATCTCTACATTGTACAGTAATAATCAGAGATGTTATCAGGTTAAAGTCTGTGTATCTGAGTGAATAATGTAATCAGTGTATCTGAGTGTGTTCAGCTCATCCTCTGCATTTCTCTTCTTTCTCTATTAAAGCTCATAAAACACTGTCAGTGTCTTCTGAGTCTGTGATTGTGTCAGTGATGCTGTGATATGAATGTAATTCTGTAGGAGTGTCTGATCTTTAAAACTCAGCGAAGTTCCTTTTGTTCTGACAGTGACAAATTTTAGCTCTTATAACTGAATTTCATTTTCTCATTGTGTGGCTCTGTAGATCATCTACTGGTCAGAATCTAAATATATAACTGAAGCTAACAAAGAAGCTGTTTAAGATGAACCAGAATCCTCTCTGGTTGATGGAGCTTCATGAAACAGACCCCTGACTGACGAGACTGTCTTGATGTCCATCTGAAAACAAACGGCTTCACATTAATCCCAGAAAAGGTCAAGATGAATGAGAAAAACTGAGGTTAACATGTGTATTAACATGAGCTGAACAGCTGTAACACATCTGTAACAGGGAACACATCACCAGTACTTACACTGCTGTTTCATGTATTGTAAATATATAACTACACTTATTACACAGTTATTACAAGCTATTAATCTTCATCACGTCCTCTGAACTCTCTGTGATGATGATGATGATGATGGACTGGAATGTAAGAATTAAGAGTTCTCCAGCAGGTGGCAGCTTTATTCTACAATCTACAGTTTAAATACTCTAGAATATCCCAGCCTGCCTCTGGGCTCCACCCCCCAGAATAAAGTGCAGCCAATGAGAATGAAGAGTTTAGATTAGATCAGGTCAGGATGGGAATAAGCTCTGCTGGTTGTTCATCTCCAGGCTGGTCACTCTTTCTGCTGTAGTGCTCGTGTTACAGGGAGTCTCTGTTAATGTCAGAATGTGGACAGAAGCTTCTACTCCTCTGGTTCAGAGTTGTTCTCTGTGTGTTACTCAGGTAGGAGAGAGCAGAGCACAGCCTCAAACTCTGAGTTAAATCAGTCATTTGTGGTGTGGAGTTAATCTGCACAGCTCTGCTACACACTTTGATTAGAGCTCCAACCGTTTCTGAACAATTCAGCCAAAAGCAGAGTGAGTGAAGATGCTACAACTCCCCCCACAGGCAGGGGTACCTGGAGCAGACTGAGAGGCGGTTATGACAGTCAATAAAAGTCAATCCTCAGAGGTCACTGATCACATCAGTGTGGTGTCTTATATATATATATATATATATATATATATATATATATATATATATATACAAAACTCTTTTTTATCGTTATAGGTTTACATTTACAATCTTTAAAATGTTTCATTCATTTTTTATAGTAAAAATCATCATTTTTCAAATTCAATTTGGCATCATTTGGGTTTTGGGTCCGGTATGTTGATACAGCACATCATTTAAAAAACAAAATAATAATAATTGTCAGATCATATATGTGCTGAAATAAATTAGTAAGTATTGCCATGGTAACATTTTTTTCATGTGGTATATAAAAGCAAAATCATAGGTATTCAAAAATGGCCAAAAGAGCAAAAGACTCCTCAGAGCTAATTCAATACAATCCTCTGTTCAAACCAGATGAGCTCTCCAACCCAAATACACACACGCAAGGTAGGAAAGCAAATATCAGTACAATAAAAATGTAATATGTTTTATTTACATTAAACCTATAGTACACTTTTGGTGAATCTGTGTATGGACACTTCCAAATAAAGAACTGTTTTTAGAGATAAAACAGATTATAAAATTAAAAGGAAGCCTAATTAAAAGAATCAATTTTAAAAAGTATCAATTAAATTATCTTAACAGGTTAACACGTTCACTGTGAGTGACTATTGACTGACTGTAATACCTTTGTGAAAGAGCAGTTTTGTGACGGTTTTATTTATTTATTTTTTATTTTTTTTGGGGGGGGGCATATATTTTCTAATACAGACTTGGTTAAAGCAGTTATACTGTACTATACTAAACTATATGTAAGCTAATTCTACTCTTTCTAATTCTGAAAGACTCCTGGGGCCACATAGAGGAGAGAGAGTCGATTTTGACGTCAGCCACACCCAATATAGGGCTGTTTATAGAAACAACAGGAAACCCAAGTGAAAAAAAGATGAAACAATACCACAAGGGTGGGGAGGAAACACAGGGCTGACGCTGAAATCCCCCCAGTCTGGCATCGTCTAATTGTCTGTAGGGAAACAAAACAGGTGAGAAGAGCACCTGGTAGCCTGACCTGACTCACCCTCTCTGCCCCCTAACTCTCTCTTTAAAGGGTAGGTGCAGGCCGTGTGGACGAGGTGCAGCTGGACTCTCATTAGTAAGTCCCAGATGAGCTGAATAAGAGTGGCTCCACCTCCTGGACACATGCACCTCACTGTCCACAACACTGGTGCTGAAATGCCTCTACCTGCTCTTCAGCACCCTGGAGAACGCCGGTCAACTCCTGGATTGGCCTGACTTGGTGGAACCATTTGGTCAACGATGACTCTACATACAACTGATGATTCATTGTGATGAATCAGAACTGCTGTAACTCGAATTTGAACCAGACATGGTATTGTTTTGCATACAACCTTTGTTTTTCTTGTCACTTTGTAGATATATTTTGATAATGTTTACTGTTTGTTCAGGATTCTTTATCATTCTGTTTTGTATGGTGAGCGTTTGTTACTAATTTTGCTGACTTATTTCTTCATTTTAGGTGCAGTCATGATGAATCCATCTTCACAAACTGCATGTGACAAAGAAATTGACCAGAGATCACATCTGTTAAGAGCTGAGTGTATCTAGCAGGTTGGATTCAGACGCTTATTTACTTGCTGTCTCTCCCTCACCTATACGTACTGTACATATATGCTTACTGGCCATTTTTACAGTGCTCCTAACTTACAGACTATAGTCCATCTGTCTCTCTGTATACATTGTTACCCCCCATTTTTCCCTTTTTTACCGCAGGCCCACCACAGAGCAGGTATTATTAATGGATCATTATCAGCACTGCAGTGACACTGACATGGTGGTGGTGTGTTAGTGTGTGTTGTGCTGGTCTGAGTGGATCAGACACAGCAGTGCTGCTGGAGTTTTTAAACACTGTGTCCACTCACTGTCCACTCTATTAGACACTCCTACCTTGTTGGTCCACCTTGTAGATGTAAAGTCAGAGACTATAGCTCATCTGCTGCTGCACCGTTTGTGTTGGTCATCCTGTAGTCCTTCATCAGTGGACTATTCTCAGTCCAGCAGTGACACTGAGGTGATTAAACATTGCTGTATCTGATACACTAGTGCCAGTACCACACACGTCACTGCAGTGCTGAGAATTAACCAATAATACCTGCTTAATGGTGGTCGTGGTGGGTCCTGATCATTGATGAATGATGTGAAAGGGGGTTATCAAAATATACTGAGAAAAAGATCAGCCACAGTTTGCAATTGCAGAACTACAAAGTGCACATATATATATATATATATATATATATATATATATATATATATATATATATATTTATTTAATAGACCTGATTCAATAGAAAAAGTAAGTAAATACAGGGCAGCATTACCCAATAAAGTGGCCAGAAAAAGTATACATAGTGATGTAATTTAATTGGTAATTTTTTGGAAAACACCACTGTAACTGTTTATTTAAATAAGTACCTGCTATTCCACTCAATTTGTCTGAATTATGGCAATATTTACATATTTTGTTCAGGCAGTTAATGCGATTGTTTCTAAAGGATTTGTGGTGTCAATTCATTCATGCTTACCTGTGAACAGGTGGGTTTTAAGAATTGTTAACTTTTCAAGACATGATACAGTATGTAGTGGCTTCATATATGATAATACATATTACTTTCTTAGAATGGTGGCAGATTATTGATTGATCGGCTGTGCTCACCTGTGCTGTACTTGTTCTCTACTTTGCTTGAGACTAAGTTGTACCTAATACAACAAATATTCTTATGTTAGCTCAACTAAATATTTCAGTGCTGACAGATATCAATCAGTAAAACTAGTAATTTATGGGTGTCGAGCGAACACACACACACACACACACACACACACACACACACACACACACACACACACACATACACACACACACCTTCTAAGCCTCTTATCCTTCTGGGTCATGGGGGGCGCTGGAGCCTATCCCAGCAGTCATTGGGCGGAAGGCAGGATACACCCTGGACAGGTCACCAGTCCATCGCAGGGCACGTTGAGCGAACAAGAGAAATCTATATGTGTATACTAAGATGTAACATTTGGCTGCTGGGGTGTTTCTAGGTTGTTGCTAAGGTGAACTAGATGGTCACCAGATAGTGCCAAGTGGTCATTTGAGTGGATTAGTTGGTTACTAAGGTGTCTGATTGACTGGAGGCATCTGCGCATTTAAGCTACAAGTCGAGAGCGATGAAACAAACACTGATCATGGCTCAGTGTTGAAATGTGTCCTTTTCTACCTTTCACACCCAAACCTCATCAGTTATAAATGTGACTGGAAACACTGTATTCCAGAATTCTGGTTTCTCCTATATATACGTTGAAGCTCAGTTTAACAACAGAAGGCCTTGTGTTTATCTATGTGTAGGCGTCATGCTCAAGCGCTGCATCAATCTAACTTTTGCTTTGTTCCTGTTTTCTGGCTACAGAGAGGGTCATGCCGGTCCGTAGTGAACACCAGATGGTCAACTTGTGAGTCCTCATGCAGAACTGGCGACAGTGCACACTTTAAGTCCCAGTCGTCATCCAACATCATGTCCGTGTGAGACTCTATCCCATGTTGAGCACCATACGGTTGTACTGTGTTTATCACTGATAGACTATTAATAAACATTAATTATGTTAACGGTATATCTGCTGTTTTTGATGTCATTTACTGTATACAGATTTACAATATATGCTTTTACAGTATTTTTCACAGTAATTAACAATAAACAAACAGTTCTCAACAGTGTAACTTATGGTTGCCACAAAAGCATACCGTAATGTCTTATACATTGTCACTTTATTTTTTACTGTGAATTTCTGGCAACCACAGCTGCCAGTATTTTACCGTAAATTTCCGTGTACAGTGCACAGACACAGGGTTCCAGCAGTGAGAGGGTTAAAACTTGGAAGAACAGCTCGTGATCTCGTGAGGAGAGAGCAGCACTGAATCATTAAAGCTATTAGACCTGGTGGTCCATGTGATTAACTGTAGTTAAAGGCTGATGTCAGACAGACACGATACATTAACTTAAAACACAGACTTTAGCACAGTCTGACTTGCCGAGTTGCGACTGCCCTGAGGGCAGCACCTTTGATGAAGCCCTAGGGCCAAAAAAACACATCAGCCAATCAAAATCTCTCAGCGTCTGAGACATCATCAGTGAGAGCCTGTTTTCTCTCCAAGAGAAATCCGAAAGAAGGAACAGAGCTAAATCAGGAGCTGCAAGCAGAGCCGACCTGCAGAAGTTTCTAATCTAAAGGTAGACACACGTCTGTCAGACTCCTGCTTATCTTCTTCTCCTAAACTGGTAGTTAGGCAGAGAAATGTGTAGCTTCTTTGTTATTTTTGTACAACTTTTACCACGAAAGATAGCAAATGTTAGCCAGCCAGCTGGGTGAGCAGTTAGCCTGTCTTACAGTGAAGGTATCGAATGTTGGCTACTTAGAACAAAAGTTAACATGGTCCACAACACAGAGCAACATAATGCTACCTTTGTGAGTTTAGCTTAGAGAGTTTAACTCTTTCTAACTTGTTTGATGATGATGGACTCATTACCACACACATTATGATGATGATGATGATGATGATGATGATGACCCAGTAAACACAGAGCCAGCATTGGGCTGATACAGGTGACAGGTTGACTCTGATTACTGTGAGGCTGCTCCCTGCCTCCCTCTGGTGGTGGTAGTATGTCTGGCCCAGACTGGTTGCCAGTGCTTTTCCCTCTGCAGTGGATGGAGGATTTCCTCTTGTTCAGGCATTTTTGTCAGGGTGTTGTTTAATGGATCAATATGTAAATTGTGTGTTATTGGATTTTATTGTTATTGGATTGTGTGTTTTAGACCTTGTTAGTGATGAAGTTACATCTTTACTATTAATCACTAAATACATGGAATACCACATTCCTCACTCTTGATCAACAAGCAAATCATAAACCTGGGAGAAAATACTAAAAACATACAACAATAAAAATATATAAAAGAATAAATTCAATGAACATTATGACTACAGTATAAAAAAACTCACTGCACACTAACTGTCATTTACAGCATAAACTAAACTTACAAAAAATGTTAATTGATATCGTTTCCAGGCATTTGCACTACACAAAACACAGAAACCACAGTCAACACAGCCAATAAATCATTAAATAAATGACTATTATAGTTCGTCATCATCCAGAGAGGGAGGATTGTATTCGCCTGAGTAAGAAAACAAATCCAGATAATCATGATTCATGATTTATGACGTTCAGTAACAGACAGTGGAGGAGTTACTGCCACCAGGAAACAGATACCAAACCAGTGAGGTGGTAGTTGACCTGCACACCCAGTACATCCCAGCTGGAAATGAGGAGTTAAAAGACGTGAAGCCCCACATTGGAAGGGTTGAATGTTAGATGTTTATCAGAGTTTGGATAGAATATTTTTGCATAATTCAGAATGTATTAATCATTATATTGACCACATCCCTCAGAGGTTCTTCAGTGTCTGGAATCCTGTAAGGTAAAGTGTTCACATGCATAGACTATTTCAAATGGTGGAATATGAGTCTCTCTCTTAGCTCATCCTCTAAAGGACATGAATAACAGTGCTAAAGCCTGAACCCAATTCAGATTGGGTTGGACACACACCTTTGCCTGATTGAATTGTTCCTTGATTGTTAGATTCAAAGATTCACCATCATCTCCCGATTGTGGGTGATCTGCACATTGTATCCTCAAATCAATGTCTAATGCTGCTGACAGTTGAGCAATAACTGCACAAACTGTGTGCCCTCATCAGAAGATACTTTCTTTGGAATGCCCCATCTTGGTATCACCTCTCTTATCTGACATATCGCCACTGTGTCAGTGGTTTGGTATGGCATCGAAAGAATACTGGGAATTTTTTCGTCAAAAATATCATCTAAAATGTGAACTCCTCGGTTCTCCCATTGGGTGCAGTAAAATGGAGAATTCTCTACCAGTAGATTATGATTGTGAGAAAGTGGAGAGTGATAATGCCATTTTATATTCGAGTCAGATTACTTAATGGGCTGTAAGCCATGAAAATATGAGGTGAGATATTAGGTCCAAAGTAGCGTCTACAGTGCCTAATAGAAACATCACAAAATATACGATCTTGTACCCTATAGGGAGCTATAAGAGATTCCTTCACTCAACGCCAAGAGGTTGAAACATTTGGATTCAACCAAACTGACAAGGGGCGCAGAGTGAAAGCTTGGGCATATAAATGAACTTGGCCCTCAGTAACTTTTACATAATAAAATTGTTCCTTTTTTCCCTCAATTTAAATGTGTTTTTGCTGCAACTAAATAATAATAAGCAATGTTGAAAACCAGTAAGCTAAACATATGAAACATGCTTAAAGTGAATTAGAAATAATTACGTTGTGTCCAGGGGTAGAACTGCGCATGCACAACTTTTCCCGAGCTGACAGCAGCCATTTTTTACACCTCGTCTCTGGGAAGATTTGGCTGACCTGAGAAAATTCAGTCATCTGACATTCACAAGGTAGGAGACCGTATACTGTCAATTGTTTGTCATTATGGACATCTAACATGTTCATGACTTTTACGCAGAAAAATATTGGCAAAACCGTGAGGTTAAGGGAGGACTTAGCATGGCATAAAATCTGCTAGCTTAGCTAACTTAGCTAGCCAGGTTAGCTTAAACCGGCACAGATTCAAAGAACACATAACGCTACTCAGACAATCACTGAACTCACTAAAGCTGACCAGTGTTTTAATCGTAAAGGTCAGTGTTTTAATATAGTGTGTCCTTCATAAGTATCTGTCGATGTTGGTCACTTGAGGTCCTCACTAAGTTTGCTCATCAACACAACCGTTAGCTAACGTTACTGTTGACCTAGCCTAGCTAGCTAAGTAACGGTGCGATTTTCTGAAGTTCACTGCAGACGAGTGCGTTTAGCTGCTGTGTCATCGTTTACGTACACAGTAAAATATCATTTAGATGGTTGTAGATGCGCAAACACAACGCAGCGTTGGAGATAACACATAAAACGTACAGTTAAGGGACGACTAGCATAGCATGAGTTTGTAAGGGGCTCAGTTCAACGCATATTCGAAGTAAACAGACCCAGCTAGTGTTAGCTTGTTGTGTGTCCTTGACGTGACCTGTAATAGGAGGCTGTGCTCGCTTCACCTGTGATTTTGGATGTGATATTTGGTACTAGGTGACTTTTACAAATACATAATTAAGGAAATTTTACAAATATAATTAAGCTGACAAAACTTACAAGCAATGAGTAAATGTCATCAGAAAGGCATCAAATTTGAGTTGTTTTAACTAAGAAAAGTTGTATTTATAACAATCTACATAATTTGTTTAAGTAGAAAGAACATGGTTCATTGTAGTTAAAATTACACCATTGAAGTAAATCCTGCAAAATATAGTTAAGTTGACATTGCTTATATGTAATAAGTAAATGTAACTTAAATTATATCTCTGAATGCAGATAATTTACTTTTGTGCAACACTTTGATGAAAAAAAACTAAGTAAATTCAAAGAGTCATTTTTTTTGAGTGTGGTGGGAGTGTCCTCACAATAAAAACAACAGGACGTTTTGTCAAAGACCGACGTTAAGAGTGTGATGCTCTTGACACAGCTCTCCATTCAGTGAGAGTGAGGTGACACAAAAATACCACGAAGTTCCAATCAATAACCTGAGGGTGGTGCTGTTTCACATGATTTAAAAAAGTGAGTATCCAGCAGGGACAGATCAGAGTCTTGTGAGGCCACCGGGCACAAGACTCCTTGTAAATCCTCCCGAGAAAAAAAGAAATAATAACTTTGTCCTGAAAGAAAACCTTGGGAACCTTGTTAACATACATGGCATCAGGGACTCCATCAAGTACAGGGACAGTTTTTATAAAACTGTGCAAAATTTTACTATAACTTTAACCTCAACCCTAAACCTAAACCTAGCCCTAAATCTAACACTGACTTTAACATTAACTTTAACACAAAACCTAACCCTAAACCTAAACCACTCACTTTAACCTTAACCTCAACCCTAAACCTAAACCTAGCCCTAAATCTAACACTGACTTTAACATTAACTTTAACACAAAACCTAACCCTAAACCTAAACCACTCACTTTAACCTTAACCTCAACCCTAAACCTAACCCTAAACCTCAACCCTAAACCTAAACCTAACCCTAAACCTCAACCCTAAACCTAAACTTAACCCTCTAATAATAATAAATAGCTCTATGTTTACAGGGACAGGTTGGTATTAGTTGTTTATTATAAATGGACCAGTTCTGTAATGTAGAGTTCTGACTCTAACAAAATAGGCTAAATCCAAGTCGGCCACACAGACATGGTCAGTGTCGACTGGGCAGTAATTCTATAAGGGTACCACTTCAAAGATCTGTATGTCCTATAACTGGTGACCAAACTCTACTCCAACAATATTTAATTAAAACTTTATTGTTTTATACTAAACAATCCTAAGTGATAAACTGTAACCTTGCTAAGTAATTAATAAGGTTTATTAATTGTTTCTTGTTCCACTCAGTTTTCCCGAGTGACCTGCTATCGCTTTGTGGGAGTAATAAAAGATTTTCATATCTTATCTTAGCTGATAAGAGGTAAGCTGTACAGTAAAGGCACCACTCGTTTGGCTCTTCAAGGCAGCACCGTTAAAATACGTGCAGTGTCACACTGTAAAATGCATCACCATCCACTCACTGACCGACTGACCATACAACACATCGCCAAAACTCTTCGTTTGGAACCAGAACACCAGATGTTTTAATGCACAGCGGTGAAATCCCTGACCGGCAGCGATTCGTTCAGTTGCATCCGGAGTTGTTTAAACGACTCAGCGTATCAGCCGCACAGGTTACAGCAGGACCAGGACCATCTGTTGACTCACCGTCGATTCGCTGAGTAAGATTCGGTTTTCAGACAGATCACAGAGAAACCGCTGCTGCAGCTGTGAGATCAGGCGGATTGAACGGAAACATACCGTGGTCACCTGTTTGCGTCACACATCGCGTACTACTCTTAAATACCTTACTTCATTTGATTTGTAAACAGTTTAAGGCTCGTCTTCATCTCTATTCGCCAATCTTACCAAACCGTAACATTTTGTGTTTTTAGAGAATTGATTGATCTCCTTTTTTATGTTTGAACTTCTTAGTTTCGGTTTCGTTTTCGTCCTTCGTCACCGCGAGACAGACTGAGTTCTCTTACTTTCGCTACTACAGAAGCCAAAGAACCAAAAGTTTCAAGGGCCTTATGATAGATAGTTAATGGAAGATTCTCAGCCTGTGATTGTTTATCGTTTTTTTTGTTGTTTTTGTTTATTTTTTTCCTCAGCTTTTCCCGCATTACCCAGCCAGTTCCCAAAGCTTTGGCTTTAAAGTTTGAATTTCAAAGCATACATTCGTTTATGTGCTGTAAAAATGAATAACTATAAAATAATTTTTAGATGGGAATAAATTTAAAATAAACGAAAAATGTTAATATTGTAAATTTGCATGTAATTTAACGAAGAAGTGACTATTTATTTGTAAGCTTTCTTTATTTACATTAAATGGGATTCCTAAATCAAAACTTATGCAAATACTTGTCGTCATATTTCTTTTCTAAAAATACATTTCTAAATTCTTTCATTGAATTTAGATGTGATAGATTAAAATAATGCATTTTTGAAAGAAAAATGAATCACAACTGTTTTATTCCTTTAAAATCATGAATGAATGATACAGCAAACTGATAAACTAGTGTTACAATGAATGTCGATTTTTAAAAAGATTTCTATTTGATAATTCGAGGACTTGTGTGTGATGTTTCATGTATAGAACTGCTAGAGATCTTACCTCCGCGTGACTGGCTGCCATCTGAAGAAATAAGCGCATGAAATTCGTGATCTATAGGCCCTGCAGGCGGCAGAGAGCAGGAGTAAAAAGGGTCATACATTTTTAATGGGTATTTCATGTTTTACATTCACATTCCATCGATATTCTTCGTATTTAAATGTATTTGTTACTAATTGCCAGGAATTGTAAACGCAGGATTGTCTCAGACTTGAAGATCCACTGTATGGTGGTTCGTTACATGAGCAGTTCTGGCCTGAAAGTCATTTTTAATATTTCGCCATTAATTATTGTCACAAATTCATGGCTTTTTCCTCCAAGGGTAATCCTGGAAGAACTCGCAGAGGAGTACATGACATGTGACCATAACTTTATTACATTAACCAAGGAGGCAACAAAGGAAAACAAAGTAAATGTTGAATTTGTATAGTATTAATATTTGTAAACAGCTCTTGTATTTTCTCAATTTGATTTTTTAATTTCGTTTAAAAAGGTCAATGTTTATTGATGCTTTTGTGTTCATTACATTTGTAATTTGATTTTATTGATTTCTGTTGTTTAGTTTTGAACAATAAACAATGCTCAAATATTTTGGTGAGTAAAATCCAGTTGACAGTTAACAATGTCTCAAGTTATTTAATATCTTCATGGTGTCATTTATTTACTACACTTAGTTTTTATAAACTTACTACTGCAGAAATCCACAACTTACAATTACATAAATAGATAATCATCAGCTTATCTAACATTCCATGACAATTTTTAATGTGCAAATAATACAGTCAATTGTTACAATGTCTTGATTATAATTTATAATATCTTTATATTGTAATAAAGGCCAAAATGTAAAGCTGGATGTGCTGAGTTTTTTTTTTTGTTTTTAATAAGTAGACAGCTCTGCCTGCTCTATTATTGACTATAAGGTTAACTCAGCTTTTCGTGTTCATGTTTGAGGAAATGATAATATCTTGGCATCTTGTTTAATGAGATTTGTCACTTTTATCAATTTAAAATTCATTAGTTTGAAATATTTCGTTTTTAATTTAAAATCAGGCAAATAGTTATGAAGATGAGCCAATGTTCAATATAAACTTTTGTTATTTAAACTATAAAATGTTTTAAACTTAAACGTAGCAAAAGCTATATGTAATATATTGTTGTAGTTATGTGACAAAACAATGAATACAACATACTGTAAATGCAAAGTAAAATAAATGTAAACTTTATATAACAGTACTAACAGAAGGAAAAGCTGTTTGATTTATTGTTATTAGTCTCCCTCTCCATGACTAATCACAGCTCATCATGGACCTCCAATGACCTTCAAAAGTAAACTGTGCTGAGTCATTGCCTGAATGATGTTGGGCTGTATCTTAATGACCTTTTGACCCAGGGCTCCGAATCTCTGATATGTTGTAGGTCCTGCACTGTAAGCCTGAAAAAGTTGAATTTGCTGAAAAAATCTGAGGAAAGCGTTTGCCTTAAGTAATGTGTGATGAAAACTTCACTAGAATAACTATAATATTGTGGTTGGCCTAACATAAACACATGTTTGTGCAGCTCAAATTCTAATTATTTTCATTTAACATCTTGAAATTGCAATTTAACTACATTATATTTTCAAAATTATTCGCTCGCCTGTCTTCACAAGCATATGAACCTCAGTGACATCCCATTCTTAGTCCATAGGGTTTAATATGATGTCGGCCCACCCTTTGTAGCTATTACAGCTTCAGCTCTTCTGAGAAGGCTTTCCACAAGGTTTAGGAGTGTTTATGGGAATTTTTAACCATTCTTCCAGAAGTGCATTTGTGAGGTCAGACACTGATGTTGGATGAGAAGGCCTGGCCCGCAGTCTCCGCTCTAATTCATCCCAAAGGTGTTCTATTGGGTTGAGGTCAGGACTCTGTGCAGGCCAGTCAAGTTCTTCACTCATCCATGTCTTTATGGACCTTGCTTTGTGAACTGGTGCGCAGTCATGTTGGAACAGGAAGGGGCCGTCCCCAAACTGTTCCCACAAAGTTGGGAGCATGAAATAGTCCAAAATCTCTTGGTGCTGAAGCATTAAGAGTTCCTTTCACTGGAACTAAGGGGCTGAGCCCACCTCCTGAAACAAAACCCCACACCATAATCCCCCCCCACCAAACTTTACACTCGGCACAATGCAGTCAGACAAGTACCGTCTCCTGGTGACCGCCAAACCCAGACTTTGCTCCTGGAGACTAAAGAGAAACACAGTGACATGACAGAAACACAAACCTGGCAGCTAAAATATTTAACAAATATTGATAAAATGCCCCAAAAATCAATAAATCATTAAAAACCATTAAATATTTGCTCTTGAAAACTAATAATTTATTAATATTTGACATCTTCTTTAATCTCATGAAATATTTTGAGGACAGTGATATCAAAGTTTTTAAAAACATATGAAACCAACTTGAATACAGTGCTTACATGAATGCAAATCGAGGTCAATTAAAAAATATCTAAATAAAACCATAAAAACATTAAATAAAAACACTTTATTTGTTGTTGACATATTTATTTTTCCCTATTATATAATATAATGTGAAATGTTTTGTGTCATTATTATGTCATGAACAATAGAGCTGAATATTGTTCAGTAGTTCTTATCAGATTCCCTTCTGAATGGGACAACACTTGTCTCGGGAGCACAAATGCTGCCTTAGAATGCTGCCTACTTGGAACGCACCACACACACACACACACACGTGTATATATATGTGTGTGTGTGTGTGTGTGTGGTGCGTTCCAAGTAGGCAGCATTCTAAGGCAGCATTTGTGCTCCCGAGACAAGTGTTGTCCCATTCAGAAGGCAGCATGAGGCAGCTGCCTTCTAAGGTGCCTTATTTTAACCAAATCTGAAGGCAGCATCGCATGTATCCTTCTCAGTGAACGCAATCCCACAATACCGTTCACCTGCTGAGAGCTCCATCACTTCAGTTAGATAAACATGGCGGATGAAGATCAATAAAATTGTTCCTGTGGTGAAATTCTGGCAGTTCGCTTGTCTAAGGCGAATTGACCGGCTGCCTTTGTAGCTTATTAGCTCGGTAAAGCCAGCGTTAGTTAGCTTAGCTACCGGGCTAACTGTGTAAACGCGCCGGCTCTTCAACACGAGAGAGTCCGGTTTATAATACTGGCTGTTCACTGTTTAGTAGTGTTTAGCTTCATTTAGCATCGGTACTCGGGGATTTTCTTCTGTCCTCAGGAACGAACGCTACAGCGGTGGAGAGGTGCTGTCTGAGGAGCTGAGGAAGAGGAGCGGTCACAGGGAGAAAACTGCGCTGAATGACTGAAAGCAGCTAACGGCCGAGCGTATTTTGGGGGAACACAGCGGACCAGCGCTACAGACTGACGATCTCCCTGAACGATGAAAAATACTTTACTTGTGTAGAAGTTCAGAAATAAAATGATTTTTAAATAAATACTACAGATGCTTATTTTTGCTGCTCTGTTTGTTTTGTATTGCTGTTCTTACCACAGTCACAGAAGTGTGAGGTGAATGTTGACGGCTAAATTTCAGACTAGGAGCTCATAAATCAGATCAGAATGTATAAACTAAAATGCATATTAGCTGCTTATCAGATTGCGTTGGATCCTTTCTCTGAGTGCATTTTGTTTAAAGTTAAATGTAACATTACTGTTTATCTTTGTGTGTTAGAAATAAAGCAGGTTCATTAAGGTGGATGAGGACGGAATGAATTGAAATGATTTATAAACTAATAGTGTCGATCATCTGTATTTATCTGGGCTGCTGAGTCGAGTATATAACTATAGATATGACTCTTTAAATCAGCCGGTTCTTCATATACAAATCTCTACAGCAGTGTCAGTGCAGGAGAACAGCTGCTGCAGATTCAGAGCCGTCCTTTTACTCTGAGCTGATCCACCTTTAGAGGAGGTGAGCGTAAATCACCTGAGTGACTGCGAGTAAATGGAAACAGCCTGAACAGTACAGTGAAAGTTATGATGCATGATGGCTCTGAAGCTCTGTCCCGAATGCGATGCCTACTAAGGTTCCTTTTCGGTTAAAATGCTGCCCAACAAGAGAGCCGCCTTCGAAAGCAGTGACTAGATAGGCAGTTGCCTTCAGAATGGAACACACTCAAAATATTAATATATTTTTTACCTGCAGAAATGACTCAGTCATAGATGTGAAAGGGAATGTAGGAATACCTAAAGCCAACACCTGAATGAAAACTGACTGATAAAATATCAAAGAGGAAAACTTTTGTAATGAAGCTGTGATCAACCAGACGACCAAAGTCAGGCCAGGTCAAAACCAGGATAGAAGGATAAGCGGATACATGAACGAGGCAATACTCAAAGTGGAGATACAGATTTAGGTCAAACAAATGAAAACAGGAATCAGGCAAACCAGACAGAAAGGCCAGAAAAGATCTAAAACCCATCACAAAACGGGTCAAAACACGATGGAGGAAAAAAAGGAATCGCTCGGTTTGCACATGGAAACGGGGCAATACTCATAACAAGCATTACAAAGAAAGGATTATTAATATGGACAAAGACAATCAAACACAGGTGAGTGTAATCAGAATTCAGGGGATCTCAGGAGTCCGGAAGAGTCACACCCCTCAAATAGATGAACCTGTTGTAGGAATTTATTAATGTGATTTACAGTAACTATGATTCTCAGTGCTGTATGCATATCCAGTTATTACTCCAGTCAGATTTATTAGAATGTAAATCCACAGTGTGACCTGACAGACACTGACTGAGTGGAAAAACACTTTGCAGGTCAAAGTACAACAAAATATCCACATAATAAAAGCTCTTCTCTTCTCTGTAATCAGCTCAGCTTCACATAAATCAGGTTATTATTCACAGTTATATCATCATTGTGTGTATAATTTCTGTAATAATGTTGAGGCTGAAACGTCCGTTAGGGTGTAACTGCTGTTTTAACGGTTCACTGGAATTTCTGGTTCTCCACAGAGACGTTCCACAGAAATCCTCTCTCACCCACGTATGTGTGACCTGTATCCCCTGAAGGATGAAGGATGTTCCCACACCATCTCACCCACCCAGAACTGAGGAGGTCACACCTGCATTTCCACAGAAAACATCAGATCAGAGCTTCTGCTGCTTTCATGAAGCCATGCAGGGCTTCAACACTGCAGTCCAGAGAGTTTCAGCTCTGAATGAGGAACGTTTACTACATTATCTTAAATACTGACTTCAGCTGTTTACAGAAGAACTGAACTGAAATATTCAGTCCTGACAATAATGTTTCACTTCAAGTCAGCTGAGGGCAGTGATGGAGACTTCAGTCTGTCCACTCCAAATACAAACATTAGATGAACTAATAGCCATTCGTTTACATTTATATATGTACACAATTAGACATGTACACAGATTTAGTGGGTCTGTAAGAGACCCCACTCAAAAACACCTCTACCCTTAAAGATCCACAGCAGGGACAGAACAACCTCAGGGGTGTCCAGTTCTGGTCCTGGAGATCTCCCACCCTGATCAGTTCAGATCCAACACAGCCAATATTCAGAAGGCCTTCACAGCCTGAATCAGGTGTCTAGGGTTGGAGCTAAACTCTGCAGGGTGGTAGATCTCCAGGACCAGGGCTGGACACCCCTGTACTACCAGAACGCTTCCAGAGAAGAGGAAGGGGGCACTGTAAATCTGTACAGTGTGGACAGAGATGGTCACAGACCAAGCCTACATTTTAGTGCATGTCCACTCAAACACACTGAACATAATCTGCACATATGAGTTTGTTTTGAGGAGTTGAGTGAGAAAAAGTCCAAAATTGTGATGAAGTGACCAACAAATTCAGAGCAGCTGCTTCAGGACTGAGAAACTTTATCTGGAGGAGGAATCTCATCAAGAGGACATCGAGACAAAACCCACTACACACACATCAGAAATGCTTTACAGAAACTATGTGAAGTGTATTAATGAACAGCACAGTAATATACTGTCACAACTAAACCATAATACTAAATCACTCATTAAATACATTTACTAATGTGTAATAAGTGTGTAATACAATGTAAATACAGTATCAATTCATCCATGAAGTATTTCTCTAGCACTAATATACAGTACAGAAATCTACTGTTACAACTACACCATAATACTAAAACACTCATTAAATACATTTACTAATGTGTAATAAGCATGTAATATATTGTAATTACAGTACCAATTCATATATGAAGTATTCCTCTAGCACTAATGTACAGTACAGAAATGTATTGCTAAAACTACATAATAATCCTACAATCTTCATTAAACACATTTACTAAGAATGAAAGAAACGCATGATTAAACAGGAGGTTTTCATTTCTAACTGAAGCTGTGATCAAGTTGTCATATCAATTTGTCGACAGGTGAGATTTGAGAATTAAGAAGTTTTGTAATACGGCCCCGGGTGTGTGGAAATGTTTTCTCACACACATTTGTGTTCTTGCATCATCTCAGGCATCTAGAACCGAACAGGCTGAAAGAGATGATCAATCATGGCTCATGATCACCAAACAGTGAGAGGGTGTTTATTTCAGTAGAGGTCATGCAGTGAGAACTCCACCATGCTGAGGTCCACAGGTCTCAGATCAGGCCCGTCTAAACAGTGGAAAACCATGGAAAAGTGAGAGAAAAGCCATGTCAGGTGTTTGTGGCAGGAATCCACCAAGCAGTTTCAGCTGCCTCACTATCCTAAGAGTTGTCTTTACATTTTCACCATTAATTCCTCCTGACGTCCTGTAAGTTTAATGTGTTACTCCAGGTAAAGTGACCATCTTCACTAATAACATATCAGTTATACTATGAGTTCATGATTAGGAGCAGCCTGTACAAACTTCACTGTGGATCACGGTAGAAACTTTGTTTCAGTGAGCTGAGTGGACATCAGATATTCAATCAGAATGGCCGATGAATGCAGGATAACCAATCAGAATTCATGTTTTACCCATGTGCCCAAGCACAGCAATAAGTTCTATTCAGGGTTTATAGACCTTCCTCATAGTCTGTGCATCGTCACTTTAGGCTGTATTGAACTTCCACCTGCACCGCAGCGTAAATGGTGGGTCGCTGGTTTCGGCCTCAGCGCAGCTAATCGGAGAGCAGTGGGTAAGTCTGGTAGGTCCTCCATGATGGATGGAGAGGCTAGTTTGACTTGGCCGAAGCACATCATGCCAAACTTGAAAATATTTGAACTTTGTTTGAAAGCATCTGTGAATTTTACACGATCAAAAGCAGCTGAGATCAAACAGCAGAACGCACTCTGAAATAATCCATGTCTGAACCGTGAAGAACCTGACTGAGGCAGGTTTTGCAGAGTGGAGGAGAAGCAGAGCAGATCTTTATGTTCAACACCACATCACACAAGCCTAAACGCATAAACTAAAGAAACTCAAACTTGTTGTGTTTGGTCAGCCGTTTTAGCCTGAAATGAAACCAGCAGTACAAGCTGTAGCTCAGTTTTTCCCAGTAAAATATTGATTCCATCTAGTCAAAATATAACCCTGACTAGTGGGAATTAGAATTAGAGATAACAGTAATTTAATTTTGGCTAGTGAACATTTTATTAGAATTATATTAATTACATTCTATTATATAATATTAATATGTATTACATTAGGAATGAAGATAATCACCTACTGATTCAGATGAAACATCCTATGATTTTCATTCTTAAACACCACATCCACCGTCCACTTTAACATATTTAAGAATGATTATCACATCTCCCTCTGGCATGGCTTGAACTACAGCTGACGCTGCCTGGACTCCCCCTCACTGCCTCTCGTGACTCAGGACTCCATCAGACCCCCTCACTGCCTCTCGTGACTCAGAACTCCATCAGATCAACCTATCAGCGCTCAGCTTCTCTGCACTTCTGATTACACACACACTTTTCCATCATTACCTGCCTGTGTTAGTTTAGTATATAAGCCCAGGCTTTAGTTTAGGTTGTTATGAAGTATCATCTCACTACTCCCTCACACCCCCACCTCCTTCAGACACTGTGCAGCGCTACCACTACCTGCTCTCTGCTTCGATCGTATCCGCTTTGGAGCCAATAAAATAACATATTGGCAGCAGTCAGTGCTTCAGTGGCCACCGATTCAAGTGCTAGCAAAAATGTCTACCCCCACTACATGCTGACTTCCTGTCCAACAGCCGATTACTTCGACAGCCAGTCACTCCTTTGCTCACCCGCCGCTCCGGCTCTTCCACATGCTCTACATCTAAGATGATTTCTCATGTCTCCTCACTGTGTTCCCACGTTTGACGGACCCCACATTCATATCAGACAGCAGAAAGCATGGGGTCGAGCACTATATCACCACTGCTGGTCCACCTGTCCACACTCACACCAGGTGTCTGAACCCAGTCAAGCTCACTTTTGCTAAAGCTGAGGTCGACACATTGTGTATTGTGTAACTACAAAGTTAGTAATATTTAAGTCAATCCTGATGCCTTAATTCTCTTCCAAATGGTGAGATATCTGGTTAATTAATTCAACAATAGTATTGGATCGGTATTGGATATTGGCCAATACACAAAATGTATGTATCGGCATCAGTATCGGAAATGAAAAAGTCGGATCGGTGCATCCCTACCTATAACCTTCACCTTCCTCTGCTTTATATTAACTTCTGCCTATTCACAGCCTAGGTCCCACTGCAGTTGCTGTGATGTTGAGGCCATATCTCCTTGATTTTTCACCCTACAGTCACCAAATTTCAATATGGTTAGCATCCTAACAATAGCTAACAATATCCCATGAGTTTGGTGTCCCTAAGACATTTTTGCTGCTTGCTAGACCTCAATATGCTACATTCTGCCAATCCTAGACTCCAGCAGGAATCCATTCAAAGAGTACCAAAGTGTCCAAGCAAGGCAATTCAGAAGTACCGATTTGTCGAGAGGGCACAGAGGCCAAGTCCTAGGCCAAGATCTAGGGTCAGAGGGTCAGACTGGGTCGAGACTCAATGTGTGAGATCAAGGGGATGTGTCAGGGGCTAGAAGGATGAGACCTGTATCAGTGAGTATCACTGAGTTCAGCTCAATCCCCTCTACCCATATGTGGCGTCAAATTTGCATTTGAGAGATTTTTTTTTTTTTAAATGATACGGGACTGGAGTACCAAAGTGTCCTGGGAGAGGTCCAGTAGCTTAAGGCACTCATTGCTACACATTGTTTAGAAGCCAGGTGGCTGTTGGCACCTGTTCAGACATTATCGCTGCATCAATTATGCAACTATGCTGGACGCTACCCATGTCCTGACAAGCAGGATTTTTTCGCCCGCTTGGCCAGGCTGCTCATCTTTTCCAAAGTGGGCCTGGTCTGCCATTGCCACCAGGTCCCTGTGCTCCCGGCGGACGTTCCGGAGATAGCAGTGAGGACCCTGTTTGGCCTTTTTGATCTCCTCAGTAGGCCCTTTGGGGACCTGGCAACCTCTTGCACTCCTCCTTGCATAGCACTGTAGCAGGTGTTCCAACCCAGGGTGACAACGACAGAGACCCCATTCTTACATTCTTAAGTCAGTGTGCCATCAAAATTGTCACATAATATTGCTTTAATCATCACATTCGAACCATTATTTCTATGCTTTATTTAAAGAGTTGGCAGTATTGTGGGTTTAATGCTGTAATGCCCCCTTACAGGCATGCTAATTGTATTTCAAGAAAAAAAAAAAAAGATTAACACAATTGTCCGTACTACACCCATCGCAGAACCCAGCATCACCTCACCAGATGTTTTTGACAGCCTCACTCTGTGAAATGACAAAAAAAGCAAAGCTTGCACACATGAAAAAACAAACAACTGAAAGGGCAAATGGGACCTTCTACCAATTGTTCATCCACAGAAGCAAAAATGAAGAAGTGTGAGCTTGTAATTCAGCATTTTTGTTTTAGTGGCGGCATATTCTTGTGTTTCTTATGAATAAGGTTATAGCTTTCCATTTGCTGTTTTGTTTATGTTTAATGAATCAGTTGTTATAACCAGTAAAAGGTCCCCATTGTGAGCCTGATTCTGCTGTTTTTGTTGCAAAGGCTAAAAATATACCTGGCAGAAAATGCTTGCATATATTTGTGTTTTGAGATGCCTTTTGCAGTCAGTAATATGGTTAAGGATGTGATTTGGAGCTGTATTTGTGATGTTTGTGTGTTTGCTATAAATGAAGTCGTAGCATTCCATTTGTTGTGTTTTTTCTCACACATGTCCAGTGAATTCTGCTTACTGAAGGAGTTATGACTGGCAAATGTGCTACCACTTTAGTTTGAGGGCCTTAAAATCATTCATAGAACTTTATACTAAGATATTGTTCATAAATAGCCATCTGTCTTATAAACTCTACATCCTATGGGAAACCTACTCATAACAGTGTTATAAATAATGCCATTACTTTAGTTTTTCTGTCTGGTGTCAACCAGAGGAGGATGATTACCCTTTTGAGTTGTGGTTCCACTCTTGCTCGTAGGGAGCTTTTCTTGCTATTGTCACTCTTGGTGACACTCATTTGGTTTTTGGACCCAGATTTTCTGTAAAGCTGTTTTGTGCCAACGCCTGACACTGTGACAAAAACACCACCTGAATAAATCTTGAATTGAATTGAAAAATTCATTTGTGCAGTTAAATAAAATAGAATAAAGTGAGATTTATTTTTTTGTCTAATGATTCATTGATGTAGTTCAACATGCATTTAAGGAGCACAAAAATATATATTTTAGATCAATGTACAGTTTTGGCACCCAAATTCCATGTTTTATTGATTTTATGGGTGAAAATAATTTCTTGTTGGATCATGTTGCTTCTTAAATAGCTATAATAATATTTTATTTGTCTAATATTCAATATACAAATATGCAATAACTGAGAAAATCAGAAGGGCAAATACTTTTTTACTGCCCTTACCAGCCAAGGATCAAATCAAACCTTAGCATGAAGCCAAAGTGCCTCAGGATGAGTGAATGTAAATTCATGAGAAGCAGAAGAAGAAACTTATTTTTTCTCTGAAAACTTGAACAACACACACATGGGAATGGACCGTGATATTCTTGTAGTTCTGGTTCTGCTGTAGATGTGTTCTTCAGCCTTAGGCAGTTGTGGACTATATGCAAATCAATGTAGCCACCACAATGAGTTTAGCCAATCAGGCTGGTCTTCATCACGAACGGCAAACATGACTGTCTCTGATAGTACACAGTGGAAACTACAGCTCTCAGTCTCTTCCCCCAATCCATGACAGTTTACACAATAATGAAATATTTGCTTTTATACAGAACTGTAGACAGTGAGGGTTTGGAGAAAAGACCTTCAGCTGGGTGAAGTTCACATGGTTTGAGTGATAAGGCACAATTTAAACCACACAGAGCTTGAAGGTCACTTGCTAAGGTAGCTAGCTTGCCAGTGAGATTGAGTGAGTGAACATTCTAGTTTTTGTGGATGATGGATGATTTTGAAAATTAATAAGCATAAAAGCATACATCTGTATTTTAGTCTAATTGTGAGCTTCAGTGCAACAGTAGACAGCACATCAGGTAGTTTAATGACCGCATCTGTTTAGTATCATTTCTTTTCCATAAAAACATGGAGATGCCCACTAAAAGTGCAAGTGAACATGCACTGTTACGCAATGAAATCCAGCACCATCATTCCCCCTACTCTTTAGAAAAAACCGTTGATGAAATTTCCCAGAAATCCTCATGAATATTAGTCATGCCACACCTTCTACAAACTATAAAAGAACGCAACCTCCACCATTTTCATCAAGTTCTTCAATCAGAAGTGTTCACTTCAGAAGACTGCTCAAAACTTCACAGGAGACTGGCTGGAGATCTAAAGGTAGAGCGTTTCAAACCTTCCCTCACTGACCAGCTTCTGCTGTATATTTGTATTTTAAAATGATTTCAAATGAAGCTCAACATCTAACAGCTACATTTACTCTGACAAAAGACTTAATGAGTTAAACTCTCTGTCTGTTTGTGTACATTGTGAATGTAGAATCTCTGATATATTAAACTCTATCACTGATCTACTATGTCTGAAATTTCTCTGCAGTCTCTGTCATCATGGCGATCCGGTGCTCCTCCTTACTCCTTGGGGTCATGTGTCTCCTCAGTGTCCAGCTAGCTGGTGAGAAAACACATCCATTCCACTGATATGCAGTCACATCATTACTGATTAAGGACTGCATAAAATAGTGTGTGATTCTGAGAGAAAGCAGGAACAACTCCAGCACTCAGATTAGACTAATCTACATTTACATGTATGTATTGATACACTGGTGTGAAATAGTTATTTTGTTATTCATCAAAATTACATTTTAAATTTAGTGATCACTACGAAGTTAAACTGGAATAATGTTGTGTGTTTTGTATATTTTCCCCCTTTTTAAGCTGAACATCAGTGGATGACTCTACTGAACTGGTTCAAAGTCAGAACTAAACACATTTGGGACATTTAACTGATTTTCGAGTTTAGGCAAAAATCCTTTAACTTTGACTGACAATGTACCTTAATTATGTTCACTATATTAAAACGAATGATTGAATATTCCATTTTGTCACTACAAAAACAAGCATAAGTCTCTCTCTCTCTCTCTTTATATATATATATATATATATATATATATATATATCTATATATATATATATATATATATAAAAAACATATATTTTGCTTACTCTGGTCTTGAGGAGGGTTTGATTACTTTGTCCATTTCATAAAGTTAATTTACTGCATTTATAACATGGTTAAAACAATAAGTTAGTCTCAGCCGAACAACCTTTGTAGCCCATCGGCTTTTCAGGTTTCTGAATTATTCAGTCAAACTACCTCATAGTACCAGTTACGACTGCAATGAAAATTAAATGACTCGCAAACATAGGAAAACAGGTGTTCAGAAACCACACAGGTTTACCACACAGACCAGTCCAAAGCTGATATTTTAAAGCCTATTTAGGGCTTTGTGGCTGAGTAGAAAACAGCACCCTCCATTCTGTCATGGTATCTGTTGCTAAGCAGCTGTAGGAGAGCCAAGGAAAATATAGCAGGTTTTTAGATATTTATGATTGGCTCAGTGCCAGATGTTGGCCGTCTAGTAATGCCCTTTTCTACAGTGCGGCACATTGTATACTGGAAACTGTACTGTATACTATTATGAAGAGTAGTATGCAGTATTGGTGTGTGTTAGTGTAGTATGCAGTATGTCGTATAGTTGTGTTTCATTTTAAATACAGACGTTCTGTTTTGGAAATGACATGAAAATGTGAGACAACATTTTTGGACAAAAGTTTTATTTTTCCTTAGAAATAAAATTTTTGATGAATATAAATCTTTCAATGTCATCTTAAAAGTACTTAAAAAGATCTTTTTACGAACATAACTGACCCCAAAAAAAAGTAAAAGTTTAGTATAGCCACAAAGGGCAATCATCGGGGTTCAAGCACCATCAGCCCAATGAGGCACTCATGTTCCATTGATAATTATTGTTTTAAGTCTTCCAAAGACATTAGGATACAAGCCTTAAATTTTTCACATGCATAACAGCACAGACGGGACCTATATTCCAACTTCAGTCAAAATTGGTGACATTTTGCAATGACAGCTCAGAAAGGATTCAAACTCAATTTTCTCAGTGAGCCTCTAGCAGCCCATGGGAAGACTACACTTTGTGAGATCATTCTGCTCCAGAGTCCAGTAGCGGCACTTCACACCACTCCAGCCAACACTTGGCATTGCGCATAGTGATCTTAAGCTTGCTTGCAGCTGCCGGTCCAAATAATCCCACTCCATGAGGCTCCTTTCACTCAGTGGCAGTTTGGAGCAGGCAGAGGCTTCGTTCTGTGAGTTGGCGTGTTCTACTGCTTGGTGTCTGAGAAGTTATTGGGCTGAAATGCTACCGATTCATGATATTAGCACTCACAGTTGACTGTGGCAGATCTACCAGGTCAGGCATTTCAAGAACTGACCCTAAGCAAAAGTGTCATCCTGTGACAGTGCCACGCTGAAGGTCACTGAGCTCTTCAGTACCACCTCTTCTACTGCCAGTGTTTGTCTGTAGAGACTGCATGGCTATGTGCTTGATTTTATACACCTGTTAGCAATGGGTGTGGCTGAAACACCTGAACTCAATAATTAGAGAGGGTCCCCAGGCTTTTGCCTATAGAGGGTATGGTGTATAGAATACATGCCAAGGTGTTAAATCTTTGTTCATTGATTTCAGGGGCTGATACAGCTGGTACAAGTGATGCCCAGCTTGCTCCTGCTGCTGGTAAGTTTAAGGGTAACAGCTATGTAGCCTTTTTCACTGCAGGTTTATTTTATTTCTCTTTCTTTTTGCATTTCTTTTGAGATTCTAGGAGAGTTTTGTTTAATATTTCACCATCGTTAGCTCACAACCCGCTACTTTTTGGGGACTGTCTGCTGTTGTTTGGAAAACTTTCAATATATCAGCAAACATGGAACCACTGAGATTTTTTTTTGACATTTTTTTATTTTGTCTCATAAGCATTCCTAGTTTGAAACTGAAATAACCATGTACCATGAAAACAACTCAGTTATGGAGAGGCTTTTAATGAGAAAAGCCATTTTAATGTACAACGTTTTTCAGACCGGTTCAGTGTCTCTGTAGGTTTGAACCACCAGGTCAGAAATTCCAGGAAAGGGTAGTTTTCATTGTTTTTGTTGAAATTTAGCATCTCTTTAGATATTCACACTCCCATAAACTGTGGTTGATGCAGACACTGTGCAACAATATGCTGAGGTGCTAGATATCTGTTCACTGATTTCAGGTGCTGATGCTGCTGTTAGAGATGATCTTAAACTTCCTCCATCTCTTGGTAAGTTTAAGGGTAACGGCTATGTTTCCACTGCAGGTTTATTTTATTTATCTTGCTTTGATGCTTTTTTGATATTCTAGAAGAGTTTTTCGGACTCCCGTCCAGCTGCTTTTTGGGTACTGTCCACTGTTGTGCTCTAAAACATTAAATATATCAGGAAAGCAGAAGAAAATGAGACCTGGAGATTAGCAGAACACGATTTGTGCTTT
This sequence comes from Colossoma macropomum, assembly GCF_904425465.1. Taxonomy (NCBI): domain Eukaryota; kingdom Metazoa; phylum Chordata; class Actinopteri; order Characiformes; family Serrasalmidae; genus Colossoma; species Colossoma macropomum. The sequence continues at coordinate 87,453 of NW_023495966.1, read as the reverse complement.
TCTATTTGAACATTATCAGGTCTCTACCTGTACCAAGAAAACAACCCACTGATCTAGAAGCTTTTATTTAGAAGAGCCATTTTAATGTCCAACATTTTTCTGAAACTGTTGAATGATCTGTCATTTAAAACCACCATCTCAGAAATTCCAAGACAATGTAAAAAGTGTACTGTTTGTTGTTTTTGGACATACTTTGACATCTTCTGTAGATGTATTAAAACTCTAACAATCTGTTGTTGAAGCAGGCACTGCAGAAAATAAACAGTCTGGTGCCATTAACTCTGGATGGACACAGTACGGACCACGCGAGTTCATGTTCTTTGCCATCAAAAAAACCTGGGAGGAGGCTGAGGTGTGTTTATTCAGTGCTGCTCCTACAGGTGTTCAGTCTAAACCACCATATATTGTGCAAAATATCCTTAAGGTGGACAGTTCTACCTTCCAACATTTGATCAGTAAAGCAGTTTGAGTTGATTTTATGCTTTAATTTTTATTTTTAAAAGTGTTTGATGTTCTAGTTGTAAGAATATAATGTTATAAAGTGTTCATTAGTGTCTCATCCAGTGTGAAATACTGAAGAGCAAGATTTGGAGTAGAAACTCCAACATCTGAAAGGAGACGTCCAAACAGGTTGGGTTAAAGTAAAAGTCCATCCTGGTGAAATGTCTGTCCCTATTAATTCCTCCTGTAGAGCACCTGTGAGGAGTACGGCGCTCATCTGGCTTCAGTGCACAGTGAGAATGAAGACTCTTTCATTAAGCGTCTGATTTACAATCAGGCTGGTTCTGATCGTCCCTCGTGGCTCGGTGGCTACAACAGTCACATGGTAAGTGTGTTTGAGTTAGTGCTGAATCTCTCCCAGTGTTCTGTGTGCTCAGTCTCCTCTCTCGGGGACAGTGGATACTCATTTCAGATTGCTGTTCTTCAGGTTCCCAAACGCTGGTACTGGACAGATGAGTCTGCTTTTGACTTCTCTCCCTGGACCCAAGGCCAGCCAGATGGCTCTGGACACTGTCTGCAGACCAACTACAAAGGTAACGAGATTAAAATTCTTCTCTAACTTTGTTCCACACACTGTACTGGTGGCTACATTAAATGTTCCATGCATAGTCTTTTTGATATAATACTTATGGTCTATATTTGCCTTTATGACAGTGGTTTATATCCATTACCATGTTTTCCACCCCTGTGCTTTTATAATGACTGGAATATTGTGTGTTTTTTCATCATGACTGTATTTTATAGAAATCTGTGCACTGTTCTTGCAGGTGGCTGGGATGATCTTGTTTGCAATGAGAAAATTCCTTTTGTCTGTGCTCGACGGATCAGGAAAGGTGCGTTTATGTTTCCAAACAGTGGTTTAGTACCTGGTTGACTGTTTTACTCAGTCATGCTTCCCGACCTGCTGACACAAAGCTGGAAGCAGATAACTGTATAAAATGTCTTTGTGCTGTAACATCAACATCACCCTTCACTGGAACTAAAGGGCCCAAACCCTGAAAAACTGCCCAGCCCATCGTCCCTCCTCCACCAAACTCTACTGTTGGCTCTGCGTTCCGGTAGGTAACGTTTTCCTGACATCCACCAAACCCAGATTCATCATCAGACTGACAGATAGAAAAGATTCATCACTCCAGAGAACACGGTTCCACTACTCCAGAGTCCAGTGGTGGTGCTTTACACCACTCCATCCAATGCTTGGCATTGCGCATAGTGATCTTAAACTTGTCTGCAGCTGCCAGTCCAAAACATACTCACTCGATGAAGCTCCTGATGCTCAGTTCTTGTGCTGATGTTAACCCAGAGGCAGTTTAGAGCTCTGTACTGAACAATTACAGAAGATAAGCCTTTTCTAATGTGCCGCTTGTGTCAGCACTCAGAGTCTTCATTCTGTGGGTTGGCATGTTCTACTGCTTGGTGGCTGAGAGGTTATTGGGCTGAAATGCTACCAATTCATGATATTAGCACTCACAGTTGACTGTGGCAGATCTACCAGGTCAGGCATTTCAAGAACTGACCCTAAGCAAAAGTGTCATCCTGTGACAGTGCCACGCTGAAGGTCACTGAGCTCTTCAGTACCACCTCTTCTACTGCCAGTGTTTGTCTGTAGAGACTGCACGGCTATGTGCTTGATTGAATACACCTGATAGCAATGGGTGTGGCTGAAACACCTGAACTCAATAATTAGAGAGGGTCCCCAGGCTTTTGCCTATAGAGGGTATGGTGTATAGAATACATGCCAAGGTGTTAAATCTTTGTTCACTGATTTCAGGGGCTGATACAGCTGGTACAAGTGATGCCCAGCTTGCTCCCGCTCCTGGTAAGTTTAAGGGTATCGGCTATGTAGCCTTTTTCCACTGCAGGTTTATTTTATTTCTCTTTCTTTTAAGCTTTATTTGATATTCTAGAAGAGTGTTTTTGGACTCCCATTCAGCTGCCTTTTGGGCACTGTCCACTGTTGTGCTCTAAAATGTTAAATATATCAGCAAAGCAGAAGAAAATGAGACTTGTAGATTAGCAGAATTACGATTTGTGCTTTGTCAGAAACAAACCTTGCTTTAGTATTTGAGCGTTTTCAGGCCTCCACCTGTACCAAGAAATCAACCCACTGATCTAGAAGCTTTTATTTAGAAGAGCCATTTTAATGTCCAACGTTTTTCTGAACTGTTCAATGATCTGTACATCTGAACCACCATCTCAGAAATTCCAAGACAATGTAAAAGTGTACTGTTTGTTGTTTTTGGCCAAACTTGACATCTTCTTAGATGTATTAACTCTAACAATCTGTTGTTGATGCAGGCACTGTGGAAAATAAACAGTCTGGTGCCATTAACTCTGGATGGACATCATATGGACCATGCCAGTTCATGTTCTTTGCCATCGAAAAAACCTGGGAGGAGGCTGAGGTGTGTTTATTCAATGCTGTCCCTACAGGCGTTCAGTCTAAACCACCATATATTGTAAAAAGTATCCTTAAGGTGGACAGTTCTACCTTCCAACATTTGATCAGTAAAGCAGTTTGAGTTGATTTTATGCTTTAATTTTTATTTTTAAAAGTGTTTGATGTTCTAGTTGTAAGAATATAATGTTATAAAGTGTTCATTAGTGTCTCATCCAGTGTGAAATACTGAAGAGCAAGATTTGGAGTAGAAACTCCAACATCTAAAAGGAGACGTCCAAACAGGTTGGGTTAAAGTAAAAGTCCATCCTGGTGAAATGTCTGTCCCTATTAATTCCTCCTGTAGAGCACCTGTGAGGAGTACGGCGCTCATCTGGCTTCAGTGCACAGTGAGAATGAAGACTCTTTCATTAAGCGTCTGATTTACAATCAGGCTGGTTCTGATCGTCCCTCGTGGCTCGGTGGCTACAACAGTCACATGGTAAGTGTGTTTGAGTTGGTGCTGAATCTCTCCCAGTGTTCTGTGTGCTCAGTCTCCTCTCTCGGGGACAGTGGATACCCATTTCAGATTGCTGTTCTTCAGGTTCCACAACGCTGGTACTGGACAGATGAGTCTGCTTTTGACTTCTCTCCCTGGACCCAAGGCCAGCCAGATGGCTCTGGACACTGTCTGCAGACCAACTACAAAGGTAACGAGATTAAAATTCTTCTCTAACTTTGTTCCACACACTGTACTGGTGGCTACATTAAATGTTCCATGCATAGTCTTTTTGATATAATATTTATGGTCTATATTTGCCTTTATGACAGTGGTTTATATCCATTACCATGTTTTCCACCCCTGTGCTTTTATAATGACTGGAATATTGTGTGTTTTTTCATCATGACTGTATTTTATAGAAATCTGTGCACTGTTCTTGCAGGTGGCTGGGATGATCTTAACTGCAACAGTAAAATTCCTTTTGTCTGTGCTCGACGGATCAGGAAAGGTGCGTTTATGTTTTTTTAACAGTGGTTCAGTACCTGGTTGACTGTTTTATTCAAGCATTCTGCATTTTCTTGTATGTGCCAATAGTGATCCAGGCCTCTAGCGATGGGTGTGAAAAATAACAGTGCATTCCTGAATTAGAGTTCACACTCCTCTTCACTGAATTAGGGGCTCAGATTGCTCTTCAGATGAGTCTCCTCTCTTTAGCTGGTCACTGCAGTGGTGTTTGTGCAGTGAAGAGGCACAAGCTTGTATGAAGTGACTCAAATGACTCAAGTTAAGACTTGGGTAAAACTTACTGTTGTCAGATTTTCATACAACTTCATTCCAATGAAGCAGTTCAAGTTCAGGAGATTTTCCACAAAGTCTTATTCTGATCAGATTAGTCACATAGAAAGAGTTACATGAAATGTAGTATGTGGTATTTGTTCAATGTAGGATTTGAATTCATTGTGTTCAGAGACAGTATAAGCTACACTGTATGGGCAAAAATGTTTTTAACATTTGACCATTACATTTTTTCTGAGCTTGTTGGACATTCCCATTCCAAATTCATGGCCATTGTTTTGGAGTTGTTCTGCTTTATAACATCATCCACTCTTTTGGGAAGGCACTTCACAAGATGTTGAAGAGTGTCTGTGGGGATTTGTGCCCATTCAAAGAGCATTTGAGAGGTCAGGCACTGATGTTGGACAACAAGGCCTGGTTTACAATTGACGTTCCAATTTATCCAAAAGGTGTTCAGCGGGGTTGAGATCAAGGCTCTGTGCAGGCCAGTGGAGTTCCTCCACACCAAACTCTTCACTCCATGTCTTTATGGAGCTGCTTTGTGCACTGAGGCTCAGTCATGCTGGAACAGGAAAGGCTCTTCCCCAAACTGCTAACACAAAGCTGGAAGCAGATAGCTGTGTAAAATGTATTTGTGCTGTAACATCAACATCACCCTTCACTGGAACTGAGGGGCCCAAACCCTGAAAAACAGCCCAGGTCATCATCCCTCCTCCACCAAACTCTACTGTTGGCTCTGCATTCCGGTAGGTAACGTTTTCCTGACACCCACCAAACCCAGATTCATCATCAGACTGACAGATAGAAAAGATTCTTCTCTCCAGAGAACACAGTTCTACTGCTCCAGAGTCCAGTGGTGGCACTTTACACCACTCCAGCCGACACTTGGTATTGCGCATAGTGATCTTAGGCTTGTCTGCAGCTGCCAGTGCAAACATACTCAGTCCATGAAGCTTCTGACGCTCAGTTCTTGTGCTGATGTTAACCGAGAGGCAGTTTGGAGCTCTGTACTGGACAATTACAGAAAATAAGCCTTTTCTAATGTGCTGCTTGTGTCGGCACTCAGAGTCTTCATTCTATGGGTTGGCGTGTTCTACTGCTTGGTGGCTGAGAGGTTATTGGGCTGAAATGCTACCGATTCATGATATTAGCACTCACAGTTGACTGTGGCAGATCTACCAGGTCAGGCATTTCAAGAACTGACCCTAAGCAAAAGTGTCATCCTGTGACAGTGCCACGCTGAAGGTCACTGAGCTCTTCAGTACCACCTTTTCTACTGCCAGTGTTTGTCTGTAGAGACTGCACGACTATGTGCTTGATTGAATACACCTGATAGCAATGGGTGTGGCTGAAACACCTGAACTCAATAATTAGAGAGGGTCCCCAGGCTTTTGCCTATAGAGGGTATGGTGTATAGAATACATGCCAAGGTGTTAAATCTTTGTTCACTGATTTCAGGGGCTGATACAGCTGGTACAAGTGATGCCCAGCTTGCTCCCGCTCCTGGTAAGTTTAAGGGTATCGGCTATGTAGCCTTTTTCCACTGCAGGTTTATTTTATTTCTCTTTCTTTTAAGCTTTATTTGATATTCTAGAGTTTTTTGGACTTCTATTCAGCTGCCTTTTGGGCACTGTCCACTGTTGTGCTCTAAAATGTTAAATATATCAGCAAAGCAGAAGAAAAAGAGACTTGTAGATTAGCAGAATTACGATTTGTGCTTTGTCAGAAACAAACCTTGCTTTAGTATTTGAGCGTTTTCAGGCCTCCACCTGTACCAAGAAATCAACCCACTGATTTAGAAGCTTTTATTTAGAAGAGCCATTTTAATGTCCAACGTTTTTCTGAACTGTTGAATGATCTGTCATTTAAAACCACCATCTCAGAAATTCCAAGACAATGTAAAAGTGTACTGTTTGTTGTTTTTGGACATATTTGGCATCTTTGTAGATATTTAAAAACTCATAATCTGTTGTTGATGCAGGTACTGCGGAAAATAAACAGTCTGGTGCCATTAACTCTGGATGGACACAGTACGGACCACGCCAGTTCATGTTCTTTGCCATCAAAAAAACCTGGGAGGAGGCTGAGGTGTGTTTATTCAATGCTGTTCCTACAGGTGTTCAGTCTAAACCACCATATTTTGTAAAAAATATCCTTAAGGTGGACAGTTCTACCTTCCAACATTTGATCAGTAAAGCAGTTTGAGTTGATTTTATGCTTTAATTTTTATTTTTAAAAGTGTTTGATGTTCTAGTTGTAAGAATATAATGTTATAAAGTGTTCATTAGTGTCTCATCCAGTGTGAAATACTGAAGAGCAAGATTTGGAGTAGAAACTCCAACATCTAAAAGGAGACGTCCAAACAGGTTGTGTTAAAGTAAAAGTCCATCCTGGTGAAATGTCTGTCCCTATTAATTCCTCCTGTAGAGCACCTGTGAGGAGTACGGCGCTCATCTGGCTTCAGTGCACAGTGAGAAGGAAGACTCTTTCATTAAGCGTCTGATTTACAATCAGGCTGGTTCTGATCGTCCCTCGTGGCTCGGTGGCTACAACAGTCACATGGTAAGTGTGTTTGAGTTGGTGCTGAATCTCTCCCAGTGTTCTGTGTGCTCAGTCTCCTCTCTCGGGGACAGTGGATACTCATTTCAGATTGCTGTTCTTCAGGTTCCCAAACGCTGGTACTGGACAGATGAGTCTGCTTTTGACTTCTCTCCCTGGACCCAAGGCCAGCCAGATGGCTCTGGACACTGTCTGCAGACCAACTTCAAAGTTAACGAGATTAAAATTCTTCTCTAACTTTGTTCCACACACTGTACTGGTGGCTACATTAAATGTTCCATGCATAGTCTTTTTGATATAATATTTATGGTCTATATTTGCCTTTATGACAGTGGTTTATATCCATTACCATGTTTTTCACCCCTGTGCTTTTATAATGACTGGAATATTGTGTGTTTTTTCATCATGACTGTATTTTATAGAAATCTGTGCACTGTTCTTGCAGGTGGCTGGGATGATCTTAACTGCAACAGTAAAATTCCTTTTGTCTGTGCTCGACGGATCAGGAAAGGTGCGTTTATGTTTTTTAACAGTGGTTAAGTACCTGGTTGACTGTTTTATTTAGGCATGTGTGTGTGTGTGTGTGTGTGTGTGTGTGTGAGAGAGAGAGAGGACATTCATGGGACAGTCAGATATAGGGTATTGATCATTGTCACCTGTTGACGGCGGCACTAATGTCAGAGCCTGCTGGGTCCAGGCTGAGTTCAGTTGTGTGGCTATGTTTTTTGATAGTGTTTGAGATTTTTCCCATTGATAAATCATCAGTCACTGAGTTTTCACAGTGAGTGATGTTAGTGTTTTCTTAGATTTTCATTCCATGGTTATGAGAAGTGCAACAATTGGGTTTTCTTATTTGTGAATTTGTTGTTTTGTAATTTGGGTTCATTTTATTCATTCTCAGTTTCCTTATTGGGATTGTCTACCATCTTATCTTGTATTTCCTTAATTTTCTGTTGTAAATTAAATTGGGAAGAGTAAGATATTATTTTTCCTCTTAGTACAGAATTTTTATTTCCAGGAAGATGCCCATTGTCTTTTATGTATAATATAAAAGATATTTAATATAATGTAACCGTTAAATTCAGGATGTTTTGGTAGGCATGTGTTAAAGCCTCATCTGATGGCTGATTTATGTGGATGATTTACATTCCGTGTGAGCAAAACTGGAGCATGGTCAATGATAATGATATGGTCACACTATATACACTATATGGACAAAGTATTGGGACACATCACACCCACAATAGCTTGTATGAATCCCATTCTAAATCCATAGGCATTAATATGGAGCTGGTCCCCCTTTGCAGCTCTAACAGCTTCCACTGTTGTGGAAGCTACAAGATGTTGTAGACCATTCATCCAGATGAGCATTTGTGAGGTCAGACATTGACGTTAGACGAGAGGGTCTATCTCACAGTTTCCATTCTAGTTCATCCCAAAGGTGTTTTATGGGGTTGAGGTCAGGGCTCTGTGAGGGTCAGTGAAGTTCTTCCACACCAAACTCACCCAGTCAGGCATTTATGGAGCTGCTTTGGTCACTGGGGCTCAGTCATGCTGGAACAGGAAAGGTTCTTCCCCAAACAGTTCCACAAAGTTGGAAGTGTTCAGTTGTCCAAAATGTCTTGGTGCTGAAGCATTAAGATTCCTCTTCACTGGAACTAAGGGTTCTAGACCAACCCCTGAAAAACAGCCCCATATCATCATCCCTCCTCCACCAAACTCTACAGCTGGCACAGTGCAGTCAGGCAGGTAACGTTCTCCTGGCATTCGCCAAACCCAGACTCGTCCATCAGACTGACAGGTAGAGCAGCTGATTCATCACTCCACAGAACATGTTTCCACTGATCCAGAGTCCAGTAGTGGTGCTTTACTCCACTCCAGCCGACGCTTGGCATTGTGCATCCTGATCTTAGGCTTGTGTGCAGCTGCTCAGCCATGGAAACCCATTTCGTGAACTCCTAACATGCAGTTCTTTTGCTGATGTTGCTTGCAGATGCAGTTTGGAACTCTTTAGTAAGTGATTTAACAGAGGATAGGCTCTGTGCTTCAGCTCTCGGTGGCCCCACTCTGTAAGTTTGGGTGGTCTATGGCTTCCATGGCTGAGCTGTTGTTACTTCGAGGTGCTTCCTTTTCACTATAATAGCACTTACAGTTGTCAGGGCAGATCTAGCAAGACAGTGCCTTCACAAACTGACTTGTGGCAGAGGAGGCATTCTATGACAGTGCCATGTTTAAAGTCACTGAGCTCTTCAGTGTGACCCATTCTACTGCCAGTGTTTGTCTATCAAGACTGCAAGACTATGTGCTTAATTTGATCCACCTGTTAGCAATGGGTGAAGTAAAACTGTCTGTTTGAGATGCTTGGTATAACTGAATTATTGATTAAGAGGAAGTCTATGTGGGAATAAGACCATCACCAATCCCTCTCTTATTCATCTCTAATGTCTTATATACAGGCTTTTGGGTCCAGATGCAGAGGGGAGTGAAATATTTTCTTACATTCTTTAGAAGCCTGGAGCAGAAATGTTTAATCTCTATACAGTTCCAAAAACAGTGTATTTGAGGGTTTATTTACATTTACTGTGTAGAAGAGAAAGATCAGGGTTCATACTGTATCGGTAATATTGACTGATGCAGAATCTTAAACGGAGAGCTCGCTACATACAGCTGTATGTAAAAGTGCCCCGGTCACATTGCATGCTTTGTTGATTTTCTATGGCTCTGTTCACATTTGATATCAACATCCATCTCGAGTGGTCTGATCATAAGTGGACAGAGAGATGTGTAGCTGTTTACACCTGGCGTATCCATGTGTCTCAAATACATCTCCAGTGATTGGATTTAGTGACTGGAGGAAGGTACCACCCACTTTTCCTATGTCAGTGCTTGCAGTTTTTCTTGTCATGAAAAATGTATCACAAGTCCACTTTTGCATACGACCACATATCCATATAGTTCTATTTATTACAGTCACCGTCATAAATTCATCACCAAAGTGGGTCGGCTTCTCACAGGGCTTTTGCTTTGCGTTAGAAATTCAACACTGCATTTTAGAATCACTGACTCGGGATGGCTTCTAATTCGGTCCAGTGAAATCTGAACGAGATCCGATCACCAAGTTGTTAGTATGAGGTGTAAACAGACCCAGTGTAGCCCAACATTATTGTCACTCTCAGATTTGATCTAATGGATTTTTCTTCTTGTTTTAGGTGTTTAAAAAGCCTGAACTGACCTGACCTGTTCCTTCCAGTACCCTTCTGCATACATCAGAAATCACATATAATAATCAACTCTTCAGCTTTGAGAGACCCAGATATTAAACATAAAAGATTATTATGATCATGTGTTTCAGTTTCTGTGTTTGATCTAAAAGCAAAGATCCAGTAACACTACATCACTGTAATCTGTGTGTACAAGGGGCTGTGATTGATTTCAAATAAAATTCAGCATTGCATAATTCCTGCTTCCTGACTGATTCATCACCCATCTGTGTTATTAGTCTTCTTACTAAGAGGAGTTGGTCAGTATATTCCAGGGTCCACATACTGTACAGTAGAATGTTGAGCCTTTTTTATTTAATCAGATGATGACTTATGACTGTATGCTGAAAATAATAATACAAATGTGCGTTTGTGGAATTAAAAAGATTTTATTCCATGTGTCTAAATCCCAAGGAAAAGGTCAGGATTTTGAACATGTGGAAGAAAAATGCAAATCTGATCACTTTTTAAATGAATCTTTTTGAATAAAGTCAAAATTAATCAGAGGGGAAAGTACAAAAATCATGTACTTGAGTTAAAGTAGAGATACCCAAGGTAAAATACTACTCCAGTAAAAGTAGAATTTCCTCCCTTTAGATCTCTGCTTGAGTAAAAGTGCAAAGTATTTGTCTTCAAATGCACTTAAGTATCAAAAGTAAAAGTACTGAAAGATTAATTATGACTCTGATGTCCTATTATCATTTTTATAACGAGACTTGCTTCATTAACTCATTTTAGGTGAAAATACTCCAGTGTCTCTCTTGGTAAGCCAGTCTTTTAATAGAAGGTAATTAATTAGTGACGCTGATGTCTATTAAAATTATCATAAGCACAAAACACTGAAGGAAACAGTTTCCATCAGGTAGAACTGAGTGGCTCTGAAATCACTTTTTACAAACAAGCAAAGTTTCAGTTTAAGATTTATTTGCAACTTAGTTCCAAGTTTAAGTTTAATAAAAACTTTAAACTCAGGTTCACAAATGAGTTTCCTTTACTAAACTGCATCTGTAGGTCTCTGTTCATAAACATAAACTAGACAAAACTAATTTACTATAAAATGAAATGTGTTTGTATAAATTCAGAAAAAAGACGCGTCAGTCTCAACTGCATATGAGTACATATTTCTATATTGTGGTCTGTTTACACAAAGTTAGGTTAGTTCATCATTTATGTTGAATAGACTCTCCCAAAATTTTACGCTGCTGCACTGATGTTGAACCGTGTGCTGCACTGGGTCGGTATGACCAACAGGTCAAAACAAGCTCAAAACAAAGTGACCGCTGTTTGGTGCTCTTGCTTTGCGCTTCTTTCGTTTTGACATGTTACGTTTTTATACACAAATAAAACCAAAAGGAAGGACAGATTTCTCATAATGTAGTGCAGTAAAAAGTGAGATATTTGACTTTGAAATGTAGTGGAGTGAAAGTAAAAAGTCACCTAAAATGGAAAAACTTCAGTAAAGTACAGATACAGGAAAAACTACTGAAGTACAGTAACGAATTACATTTACTACGTTACTGTCCACCACTGGAACTCATAGTCTGTCAGATGAAGTAGTAAATTATGAAACTGGCTATAAACCTATGTCACATGAGGACTTGGTAGATGAAGCTGTACTGGGCATAACATGGAGCTGGAATAATGCTGATCCACAGAGTAGCTCAGTCTCAATAAGTTAGTCTATATTTCTGCATAAATTTGTTTATTTCTTTTTTTGTTCAAAATTTACAAATTTTCATTTTCAAGTTTAAATGAAAAAAAAATTGTGTGTGCATCAGAAAATTACATTTTACAAAATTCCATATAAAAATAATTAAAAATACATCTTATTAAAGACACCCATGTATTATTTGTAGTTATCATGATGTATAGATAAAGCAGCAAAACATCAGTGCATCCTTATATTCAATCAGGAGTTGCTGAGATGTTACTGGCCTTAAAATGGCATCGTTGGTGTAAATGACCAGGTTTCTGTCCTCCTGCATTATTAAAGGTTAAAGATTAAGTGACCCTTATCAGTCCCACAGTGGGGAAATTTCACCTCCACATTTTTACCCATCCGTGCAGTGAAACACCACATATACACTAGTGAAGACACACACTAGGGGGCAGTGAGCACACTTGCCCGGAGTGGCGGGCAGCCAGGGGAGCTGTTGGGGGTTAGGTGTTTTGCTCAAGGGCACCTCAGTCACGTACTGTTGGCTCAGGGGATCGAACCAAGGCTGGTTCCCTAACCTCCAGCCCACGACTGCCCCCAAGATGGGTTCCACATTTTATATTAGAACCATGGAGTTCTCATCATCCTGAACATGTGCAGACAGACAGGAGAGAAATGAGCCTGTGGATCTTCATTGATGTGAGTGGATTCAATGATGCGGAAGTTCTCAGACTTTCTGCCAACTAGCTGCCAAAACTGGCAATTCAATTTTCACCAAGGGCCCAAAACAGGTCAGAGCCACCACTAACTGAGGAACTGTATCAGATCATGGAGACAACACATTCCAGCAGATGATTTAAAACACTTTAGCTGTAGCTTCATGAGGGACTATTACACGGATACTGAAGTCCAACAGAGTGGTCAGTTTCAGGCTCTTCTTCAGTGGATTTTGCTGGTCGTCTGCTTCCTCTTGGTAAAATTACACAAAGTACACAAGTCCCCATAGTACTCATATGAAAGTACAAGTACTTTGCTAAAAAAGTACTCTGGTAAAAGTACACATTTTTAAGTAAAAATATAAAAGTACACACTGCTCAATGTGCTTACAGTAAAAAAGTGAAAAGTAACATAAAAATTATTCATTTATAAAACACTCTTTATTAAGTTTAAGTTTTGTTGGTTTTCCAATAATTCTTGTGGCTGATTGTACACTATATTTTCTCCCATTTGTTCTCTAAATACTGCAAACTTCGTGCCACTTCAATTGAAGATGTGCCACTTCAATTGCCCAGAAGTAGCTTTAATTTCACAGAAGTAGTTTTAGATTGAAAATATCTTTACTTCATAATGATATAAATGAACTGTATGAGCAGATCATCATTTTCCCAGTATGTGATCAGCTTGCAATGTTAAGAGATGACAGCAGTGCAATGTGCTTACATTACTACTTCTAATAAGGTGCATGATAACTGCAGTGAAATAAATCTACATGTGTCCACCCATTCCTGCTCTTACTTCAACATCATTCCCCCAAATGAAACATCTGTCATCAGATCAGGAGATAAACTCAACGTTCCTTATTTTGCTCCCCCAATATTCAACCCATGGCTTAAATCACAGAACTACATTACCAGTGGCCTCTCAGAAACTGCTTTCCAGGAGTTTCTAGCAGTCTCTGTTTGGTTCTTTCGGCATTCTCAGTGTAAAAAGTGTTCCTGTTTGAATGGTCAGGAGAGTCCTCATGCAGAGATGCACAACCTGTAACACATTAAACCTGAATTACTGGTGATTAGTTAGTAAAGCGGGCGGGGGGTGCATTTCATTCTATGTCTTTGCAAAACATTTTGCAAGAGATCTTCATTCTCAGCACTGCAGTAACACTGACGTGGTGGTGGTGTGTTAGTGTGTGTTGTGCTGGTCTGAGTGGATCAGACACAGCAGTGCGGCTGGACTGAGAATAGTCCACCAACCAACAACATCCAGCCCACAGCGTCCTGTGGGCAGAGTTCTGTGACCACTGATGAAGGACTAGAGGATGACCAACACAAACTGTGCAGCAGCAGATGAGCTATCGTCTCTGACTTTACATCTACAAGGTGGACTGACAAGGTAGGAGTGTCTAATAGTGTGGACAGTGACAGTGTTTAAAAACTCCAGTAGCACTGCTGTGTCTGATCCACTCAGACCAGCACAACACACACTAACACACCACCACCACGTCAGTGTAACTGCAGTGCTGAGAATGATCCACCACCCAAATAGTACCTGCTCTGTGAGGGTCCATGGGGGTCCTGACCACTGAAGAACAGGGTAACAAAGTATGCAGAGAAACAGATGGACTACGGTCTGTAACTGTAGAATTATAGAGTGAAAATATATGTTTGGTGAAGCTGATAAAGTGGACAGTAAGTTTAGAAACAGGGAGGAGGACTTAGTGAAGTGGCTGGTCAGTGTACATATATGTACTCCTGCCTATTAACGGACTCTAAGATCAGATAAACTTTGTTTCTCTGTTTAAATATTAATATTAATGCCATTTTCTTTGTACTGTTTCATTAACGTTTGCTGAAAGATCTCATGTAAAAGATTTCGAGTCCTTCTCAGCTGCTAACATCGCTCTGATTAGCTCCAGTGTTAGCTTTAGTGTTAGCTCAGCCTCTATCACTAAAAGTTCCTTCTTGTCAGACATGAACACCTGCAACATTATTATCGAGTGACTGAACCATTTTCCTGCCTTTAGTAAAGCAAATATAGTTTCTACAACCACTTTAAATTGGCCTAAATTTATTTCAATCACTTCTAAAACCTCTTTATCTACACTTAACATCATGTGAAGCCAGTTGATCTCTGAATGAAGGTGTTCCAGATGTTCTCCTCTGTGTGCTTTTTAATGTTCCTTTGTTCTCCTGAGCTTTTATGAGTGTTACAGAAGCTGCCAGACATCTTGAGAGAAATGTTTGACAGACATAATGACAGTAACTAAAGGAGGTGGGACTTTCTTCCAGGTTTGTCTTACAAGTCTAATGGTCAGCTGGAGGTCTTACTGAAAATAACTATTAGTTACATTATCAGTAGTTCACTGAGTAAACAGTTTGTTAAGGCATGCAAATTATTGAGCATGAATTATCACATAATTCATATGTTGTTAATGTAGAATTGGCAGCATTTAATCCTAAATGTTGTTCAAGTGTATTCTTATGATAGCTACTGAACTGTAAAGAACACAGTACTGACATATTAGTAAGGTATTCAATGTTTTGGCAACCAAAACCCCGTAAATAGGTGCTCTACAGGAACAATAGGTGCTGAATTTGACTTGCTGAAAACTTCTTCAGGCCTTTTTAGCCTCTGATCAGTAATGACTGAAACTGCACTTTCGAGCGTGGAACACATCATGAAATTAGTGACTTATTAAACCACAGGATAATGCTATCTAGAACTGAATCACATTTTACCAATTTTATGTTAATATGAAATAGACTGAGATGGCATGCTCCGTAATTCAAGGTCTTAACAGAGTGTTTGGTTTACATTATTACTTCATAATTCCTACATTATTGTAACTAATAACCTGTTATTAATATTTACATACTACAGAGTATTACTGGCACACGTTTCCAGAAGAATATTCAGCCTAACCAAGAAACACGTTCATGCCATGTGTAAGTCCATTTTCATTCAATGTATTTAAATGGATCATTTCTCCTTTTAGAAAAATGCTAGAAAAAAGAACATTATCTGTTGATATGGTCAGTTAAATTTACTCTATAAAATTCCTTAAAACAAGCAAAACTATTCTAGAAATAAGTTTAAAAATCTTACAGCAATCTCAAAATTCAGAAAATTAGACACATCAACTACATGTAGGATAATTTTATTTGCCAAAGCATAACTTTTTGCAGCAAATGATTCATTTAAATATGAGAGTCACACAAGGTCAGATACAAAGTGTTGTTTTATGTGGATCCGATTTTATTTTTCCTTTTGTGTTTAGGGCATTCATGGGAAGTTTTTGGAATTTCCCTCGTTTTAATATTAATTTCTCATTTGAGCAGTGGTGTTGTTCATCAGAAACATCATAACTCACAGTTTCTATCACTTCAGTGTGTTTTATTTAATCCAGTCAGACTCTGGACGTCCACAGCAGTAACATGGCTGTTTAAAGGAATGGTGTGAGTGTCCAGTAGGGTTTTATCTTTTAGGTGACCAGAGCACTGTGGATCCTTGTGAATGATCAGGATACCGTCATTATTGACAGACAGACATTTGTCATGGATGACACTGTTCTGTCAGATGTTACTGACCCAAAATGTTTGTCACTGTAAATGACCAGGTTTCCATCCACCTGCATTATCAGATGAGTTACAACTTTTACACAAGTATTTGAAGCCCAACCCATTTTCCAGCTGTAACCCACATCATCCTGAACAAGTGCAGACAGACAGGAGAGGAATGAGCCTGTGGACTGATGTGAGTGGATTCGATGATGCGGAAGTCCTCAGACTTTCTGCCAACTTGCTGCCAAAGCTGGCAGTTCAATTTTCACCAAGGGCCCCAAAACAGGAACTGTATCAGACCGTGGAGACGAACCCGTTCCAACAGATGATTTAAAACACTTTAGCTGTAGCTTCATGAAGGACTATTACACAGATACTGAAGTCCATCAGAGTGGTCAGTTTCAGATTCTACTTCAGTGGATTTTGCTAGTCGTCCACTTCCTCTTGGTAAAATTTCTCTTCCAGACAGAAGTGCTTTACTTAAGTAAATGTACGCTGGTACCTCGCTTACATCTATTTACATGAATAAGAATATTATAGACTATAGACTATTATAGAAAAAGTATTTATTTAAAAAGCATGTTCTCCATGCGTTCTTTATTGAATATAAATTAGAAGGTAAATAATGCTTTATGCTCAACAAACCGGCACATTTTGCATTTGCTCATAATTTGGTGCTCGATGAGGTGCCTGGATAGAAGTTTCAGTAACACTTTCTATGAATGTCACATTTGTAAGCATCTATAAACACATTTATTACATGCTATAATGTATTCATAAGGCATTACAAGCATGGTTATAAATATTTATACAAAATTAATGACACTGAATTACACTTATAATAATAATCTATAGCCATGTTTATTATATATATTAGAAGTGTTCATGTAATGCATTATAAGTAGTGTTAATAACATGTTATACTGTCAGAGCCAAAGAAGTCAGTCCCAGCTTGGAGAGCGCAAAGACAAACACAAATACAATACACTGAGTGTGAAGTCACCGTGGAGTGAAGGCCTGGACTGGGAGAGGCGAGATAGTAGAGAGCTGTCACTGTAATTTGTTCCCTCACTGGTTCTAACATCAAGCGCTAGAGACTCACACACAACAAGTTAATATTTCACAATAATGCTTTGCTGGTTTCCTGTACCATTTCCAGAAGATTGCTAAATCATCTGTAAGGGGCTGATTTGAATGTTCAGTGTAGTTTCTCTTTTTCATATTCCATGAAAATATTTTCTAACCCATATGTGTGTAACACCTCTCCTTTAGGCATACATGTCTATTAAAAATGTCTACTGCAATCTCGTCTTAGCTCCACTGTTGCACAATGTTGCCTCAGGGTAACATTTACACTTAGGATACTGGACAATTCCCTCATAAAAACAAATATAGATCATTTTTCATTCACCCAGACACATTATTCACATCTGATGAAGTGTGAAGCATATCATATTTTAATATTCAAATCATTTCTATGTTATGAGGAATTGCTAAAACGTGTTTGTTGCCTCGAGGCAACATTGTGTAATAGGAGACTGGACATCTCCAGCGTCAGGTGAGGTCTCACTTGTGTAGAGAGAGCACTGCAGTTATTGGGTAATATTTCTTTCAGAAATGTTTTTTTGTTTATTTACAAATAATAACTTATTTATTATTCATACATGTAGAATATGAGGGGCTAGAATGCCATTCCATTCAATTCTGTCACTAAGCACTCGGCATGCAGTGTGTTTTACTACTGTCATCAATTTTGTGTAGAAAATAAGTCAGTTGTAAATTTACTTGATTCATTTGATGTTTTTTTTTACACACTTTTAAACTATTATTTGTGGTTTTAAATGATTCTTTGGTGTGAAAGACATTGAAACATTAAAATGTTTCATCATGGTTTCACTGAACATAAACCAAAATAGAATTGTCCTCTCTTTTATATGCATTTATAGCATTAAAGATCCAAACTCTTGCAGTTACTCAATTACATTCCAAACATCTGGATTGAAAAGTCATCTTTCTTACATCACACTGTACATCATTTCTTTCAGTTGGTGCACAAAGTTGCCCTCATCAGTCTCACAATGTGTGAAGTATAGAGTTAAATATGGAGTGGAGCTGATTACAGATGTTAAAGTCTTTGATGCCAGGCCTGGTTTAGGGAGGCACCCAGAGTGGTCAGTCAGATTTCAGGGTTAACCTTGGTGCGTACAGTCAGATCAGCTGCTTTATGAGTGAGAATGTTTATCTGGACGTAGAATCTCAATGTTTTACATGATTTAAGTAAATAATCTGGTGAAGAATCAAAATACCTGACTGAACATGTGAAATCTCACAGTATCTTTATCACACAAGGAGGAATCACACTGTGAGTGAATTGTTGGAGTGCCTGCTCAGGCAGGTCACTGCTGAAGCTCTAGAAATGAGCTCTAGAATCAAAATGCCTGACAGAACATGTGAAATCATACAGTATCTTTATCACACAAGGAGGAATCGCACTGTGAGTGAATTGTTGGAGTGTCCGCTCAGGCAGGTCACTGCTGAAGCTCTAGAAATGAGCTCTAGAATCAAAATGCCTAACTGAATATGTGAAATCTTACAGTATCTTTATCACACAAGGAGGAATCGCACTGTGAGTGAATTGTTGGAGTGTCCGTTCAGGCAGGTCACTGCTGAAGCTCCAGAAACGAGCTCTAGAATCAAAATGCCTGAGTGAATATGTGAAATCCTACAGTATCTTAATCACACAAGGAGGAATCGCACTGTGAGTGAATTGTTGGAGTGTCCGTTCAGGCAGATCACTGCTGAAGCTCCAGATATGAGCTCTAGAATCAAAATGCCTGACTGAATATGTGAAATCTTACAGTATCTTTATCACACAAGCAGGAATCGCACTGTGAATGAATTGTTGGAGTGTCCGTTCAGGCAGGTCACTGCTGAAGCTCCAGATATGAGCTCTAGAATCAAAATACCTGACTGAATATGTGAAATTGTACAGTTTCTTTATCACCTAAGGAGGAATCGCACTGTGAGTGAATTGTTGGAGTGTCTGTTCAGGCAGGTCACTGCTGAAGTTCTAGAAATGTGATGAGGAAACATTTTTCCTACGAATGAGAATCCTGTGATTGTTAATCCACCTGCTGTTCGATCCATGATTGTAAACAGTTCTCAGGAAAGCGTTTGATCTTTGTTCACACCCCCAGCAGCTCTACTGATTGGACCAGAGTGTCTCGAATGTCTCCTCCACCTCCTCTCCTGCTGCATATAAGCAGGAGATCCACCAGCCAAGATTCACCACCTGCCAGAGAAGATTTCCACAGTGTTCATCTCTTCAGAGGAAGAGAAGCTGATCCACCAGAGGACATAAACAACATCCTGCTTATCGGTAATTATGTTCAATATCTTATCAATACCTTTTGAACAACTAGAATAAACATTCACACAGAACTGTGCAAAAGTCTAGGCACCTGAGGACACTATTTAAAGCCATTTATTTTAGTGGTGTTTCCGTTTGTAAAAACACCTTGTATTACTAGAATTAGATGGAAATAAGTGTAAATGCAGTAAAAAGTAACAAGAATTTATTGTTTTCAAGAAAGGAGATGAAGCAGGTATTGGATGATTACAAATAATGCTGGACTTCTTCGAGGAGAGGGCAGGAAATGGTTAAACTCAACAACATGAATAACTACTTACTGTATTATATCATATTAATTATTGTATGTATTCTAATATTAGTGTTTTTTTTGTTTTTTTTCTGAGGAAATAAATGTTAGCGTTAGAACTGTGTTTATTAAATGTAATTTTCTCAGGCATCTAACATATATAAGTAAATATGTATATAGAAAGATTGTTTATATAAATGCAATGTACACTGATATATATTAAATGAACATTGGTATGTATATGAAATGACCTTTTATATGTACTGAACGAATGTTGATATTTACAGAGTCAATATTTATTTCCAATAAAAAAGAGACATTTCTGAAAACAACACTGAGATGTTGCTGAGGTTTTCACACGTCACTGTTAATATTAGGTTGAGAGTTGGGCCCCACCCAAACACGATCAGCCAACAGCAGCTCTCTGCTCAGAAGCTGTTGAAGTGCTTGGGGATGTCTAAAAACTGAATATGAGCAAATAGGCATAAACAAACTCCAAGTGGAGCTTAAAGGGAGGGGTTTCTGATAAAGTGGCCAGTTTGTATACACAGTGATCCCTTGGATAGAGTGATCTGACAGTGGCTGATAAATGAGGCATAGCTACAGATGGATGGGACTTCAATATTTACATATTGTGGCATTGTGCAGTAGAAGAGTCAGATGAGGCCATAATATCTGCTCATACAATTGCTCTTTTATTGAGAGCGAGGGAAAACAATGCCACTTGAAAAGCAACTGAAAATGAGGCAGGTCTCTCCTAGCCCTACTCTTTCTTCTGATGGTTACCATTCCATATGCATCAGTGTCCATATATATATATATATATATATATATATATATATATATATATATATATATATATATATATATATATATATACATACATATGAGAGAGAGAGAGATAAACATGTACACATGCTGCCTAAAACTGTAAATTTCCTTCCTTTTCTCTCAACAGCAGATATTTCAAAGCTCAAAATGCCTGAAGCCATCACTGAAATTGAAATCTCTATGAGTAGAGATGAAGAAACAAAGTTTCAAGGAGAAGGTTTCACCAAAGTTGAGGGTAACCTCAACAGTGGTACTTCAGGGTCCAACATGTACCTGTGGTACAAAAGAGGGGGCGGGAAACCTGTCACCAGAATCCAGTTCTCCTTCAGGAAAGAGATGAGTGATGGTCTTAGTGCCTCTGGTTTCAAAAAGATAAAGAAAAACATCAATACAGGCACCGATGGTGATGCCATATTCATATGGTACATGAGTGGCACCACCTCGTCTGACATGCCCATTGTGGACCTGAAGGTGACCACACTAGTGGCAGATGAGCCGAGACAGTTCAGCGCTGGCTGGGAGCGCCTGGGTCTGGATCTGAACCGCAACGCTGGTGGAAGTCCAGTTTACCTCTGGGTGAAGAGAGATACAACAACCTTCATCAGCAACATTGCAGCCTCTCTGAGTTTCGCTAAAGATAAAAGTCTCTTTGACCAGGGATACATCCGTGTGGATGAAGACACCAACCGTGAAGCGAGCCCAAGTTCGGCAGTGTTTCTCTGGTACCGCCGTTGCAAGTATGCAGACAGCTGCGTCACTGACATCGAAGTTTCTATCAATACAATCCAGGAGGGCGATCTGGAGAAGAATGGCTACTTGAAGGTCAATGAAGACCTCAATGCTGGCACCAATGGAGACCCTGTGTATCTGTGGTACAAGCAGACTGAAAATCCTGCCATCCGGTTCCTCACTCTGTTAGTCGGTGACGAAGCTCTGCAGGTTTATAAAAGTGTTAAAATCTGCAAGGTTGTGGAGAAAAACCTGAACGATGCCAATGATGGAGTTCCTCTTTATGTCACCTATATGTGAGAGCCTGAGTCTCAGGATCTGTCTCACCCTCAGTAATCAAGTCTTCTTTCTTTGCTTTACATGCTCTCACTGTAGCACTTAATGAGATATCCTGAAAGGCTGATCAGTGTCTGTGCTGACTGTCAAGCACTAAACTGAGAGAATCCTGTACTGAACAGTTGAAGTGTGTAACGGTTGTATCTCTTAGAGATGGTATTCTAAATGTCTTGTAGTCTAAAACTCTGTTCAGCTCATCCTCTGCATTTCTGTCCTGTCCCTGATTAAAGCATCACAAAAGGCCGCTGTCGTCTTCTGAGTCTGTGACTACGAGATTATGAATAGTTTTTGGTCTGCTAACAGCAGGCACATGAGAGAAAAGCTCATATGTAGCACAATCAATACAATGTTTTTTTTTGTTTGTTTTTTTTGGGTGGTCTCAAACTGGTGAACCATCAACACTGACTCTCCACACAGCATGAAATGAAGCTGTAAAGGGCTTTGAGAATCAGTTTATGAACATCAGGTAGCACTCCTGTAATACATGAAAATCTGCGTCACGACAAGTTTTGAATTTCAAATTTATTTGTCATTTGCACATTCAGGACATTCATGCATTGAAATGCTTGTGGGGAGGCTCAGATAATCACTCTACAGAAAGTAAATAAGTAAAAATAAAAACACAAGAAAAACAAACTGAAGTATATTAAATATACACAAAATGTACACAAAATATACACAAAATGTACACAAAATATACACAAAATGTACACAAAATATAGAGACAATATACATTTTAAAGTGACTTAATTGATTTTGTGTTATTGTTCTTTAAAGTGACTTAGTGTTAAAATGTTATTGTCCATAGCAGATATATGATATAATAATAATAATAATAATAATAATAATAATAATAATAATAATAACAATAATACCAGTTCTTCCAGTGTCCACCTGTTGCCTACCTGTATTCCTGCGCTCGTACTCCAAGTTTCTTGGGTCTATCTGGAGGGCGAGTGGGATGGATGTATTCAGGGCTGGAGTAGGACTAGGTTTTAGACCAGTGTAATTAAAATAGTTGATGTTGTCAAAGGCTGCTCACATGTACATCTGAGAATGTTAATGTTTGTCAATTGTAAAAGCTGAAAAAAGTGACACCATACAAGCATTTATTCCCTGGTACCATAGTTAACGCTGCATCTGAGTGTTCAGCCTAGTGACACATAGGTGTGTTTATTATGTTAGTATTTGTTAAGACTACAACGAAATATGGATGCCTTAACGTGACACAGAGATGTCTGAAGGACTGCGGCTAAGCTAAAACAGATTTATTAGAAAACATTGCAGACAAAGAAACAGAGGATCAGATGCTTCTGCTGCAACAGGTGCTCTGTATTGAACAGACCAGCAAAAAAGGGCATAAACATGATCCTGTGGAAACCAAACTTGGGGGAAGTTCATCTCTAGCCACTGGCTTCACCCTGATAGTGACCCACCTCACACATAAAACCCAAAGCCCACGACAGTAAATAACCACACATATACATGCCTTAACTAAAAAAACAACCCTTTGTTGGAGGACACATTCCCTCATCATTCACTGAGCAGAAAATAGTTCACCTCCTGTAGAACCGTAATAGACAATGACCACCTCTTATCTAGCGCTAAACTGTTAGCTCTAGTGTTAGCTCGTCTACTGATTTACCTCAGGTTTCCCTTCACTTTTGAATGATGGAGGCATTTTTTTAATCAAGCCAATCATGTTTATGAATGTGCTCCTCTGTCTGCCTCCTTTGTGCCACTGAAGTTGTTGTACAGCCCTGTTAGAAAGATGTTACTGCAATTCTCAGACTAAAATGATTCTCAGTGGTCGCCATTTGTAATTTAAAGCTCAAGGTCAGCTACTGGTCAGAATCTAAATATATAACTGAAGCTAACAAAGAAGCTGTTTGAGATGAGCCAGAATCCTTTCTGGTTGATGGAGCTTCATGAAACAGACCCCAGAAAAAGTCCAGATGAAGGAGAAAAACTGAGGTTAACACATGTGTATTAACATGATCTTAGCAGCTGTAACACACTGTTGTATAATTTATTATAAATATGTAACTACACAGTTATTACACAGTTATTACAAAGCTATTACAATCTTATTATACAATGTTTTTTTAAACAGTGTTTCAGACTGTCTGAGTTTTTCTTCCAGTGCAGCTCTTCATCAGGTCCTCTGAATGTTCTGTGATGATGATGATGATGATGATGATGATGGACTCTGATGAATGTAAGAATTATAGATTAATCCACTCCTCCTGCTCCAGTACAGAGAAGTTCAGCACACACTGAGACTGATCTTAATTCTAAGACTCTGGATCTGCTGTCTGGCATTAATTCACTGAGTTCTCCAGCAGGTGGCAGCTTTATTCTACAAACTACAGTTTAAATACTCTAGAATGTCCCAGCCTGCCTCTGGTCTCCACCCCCCAGAATAAAGTGCAGCCAATGAGAATGAAGAGTTTAGATTAGATCAGGTCAGGATGGGAATAAGCTCTGCTGGTTGTTCATCTCCAGGCTGGTCACTCTTTCTGCTGTAGTGCTCGTGTTACAGGGAGTCTCTGTTAATGTCAGAATGTGGACAGAAGCTTCTACTCCTCTGGTTCAGAGTTGTTCTCTGTGTGTTACTCAGGTAGGAGAGAGCAGAGCACAGCCTCAAACTCTGAGTTAAATCAGTCATTTGTGGTGTGGAGTTAATCTGCACAGCTCTGCTACACACTTTGATTAGAGCTCCAACCGTTTCTGATCAATTCAGCCAAAAGCAGAGTGAGTGAAGATGCTACAACTCCCCCCACAGGCAGGGGTACCTGGAACACAGAGACAGTTATGACCGTCAATAAAAGTCTGGCAGTTCAAAGTAAAACACAGTTAATCCTCAGAGGTCACTGATCACATCAGTGTGGTCAAATCACATGGCTGGTTCAAGACCTCACAGCATGAAAAGAAAGTCATGTTCTATCAACTTCTGTTGAAAGTGCTAATGTGAAACACTGAACTAGCTCTCGTTTGCTGTTGATATGAGTCACAGCAGTTACAGATGCCAAGGAGAAGGTAGCAGGACCTGCCAACACTGCCACCAAGTGGACAGAAAAGGAACCTCACTCCATAAAGTCCGGGGATGTAGCCCCCTGTGTCAGTGCTGCATAGATAAAAAGAAAAAAGTGCCTATGCTTTTCACTCTGTGTATATATATATATATATATATATATATATATATATATATATATATATATATATAATGACATTTAAACATTATGTAAAGGGTAACAGACATTTTAAAATCATATGTATATATATATATATATATATATATCTGGTTTTTGACATAATTTAAAAATACGTTGCTCTTTACATTGTGTGTAAATTTCGTGATGAATGACCCAAAGGAAACGGCCCAAAATGGCTTAGAAATATGTCTGGTTCCATTGACTTACATTAAAAGTAAAGTTTGTTTTTTTCTTCTTCTTTAAAGTTACCTTTTTTGAGATATGAGGTTTCCTTCCAATAAATAATACAATATAATAACTGAATTTTATCATTATAGTTTTATATTTACAATCTTTACAATGCGTCATTCAGCATGTTTGCATTTTTATAGTAAAAATCATAATTTTTCACATTCAATTTGCATGTTTTTAGTATTTTTTGGGGCATGTATATTGATACAGCACATCATTTAAAAAAACAAAAAAACAAAATACAAAAAAAAAAACAATAATTGCCAGGTCAAATAGGTGATGTTGTGCTGAAGTAAATTACCAAATATTGTCATGGTAAACATTTTTTTCATGTGGTATATAAAAGCAAAATCAAAGGTATTCAAAAATGCAAAAGACTCCTCACAGTTAATTCAGTACAATCCTCTGTTCAAACCAGATGAGCCCTCCAGCACAAATACATACACGCAAGGTAGGAAAGCAAATATCAGTGTGATAAAATTTAAATATGTTTTATTTACATGAAATCTATAGTACACTTTTGGTGAATCTGTGCATGAACACTTCCAAATAAAGAACTGTTTTTAGAGATAAAACAGATTATAAAATTACAGGAACATGAAAAAAGGAAGTCTAATTAAAAGTATCAATAAAAATAGAGAAAAATAATCTTAACAGGTCAACACATTCTCTGTGAGTGAAGTGGTCTCTTCCTCTAATACAGACTTGGTTAAAACAGTTATACTGTACTATACTAAACTATGTGTAAGTTAGCTAATTCTACTGTAAGTCTGAAAGACTCCTGGGGCCACACAGAGCCACATCAGCCACACCCAACAGAGGACTGTTTATAGAAACAACAGGAAACCCAAGTGAGAAATGATGAAACAACACCACAAGGGTGGGGAGGAAACACAGGGCACGCACTGGAATTCCCCCAGTCTGGCATCTTCTAATTGTCTGTAGGGAAACAAAACAGGGGAGAAGAGTACCTGGTAGCCTGGCCAGACTCACCCTCTCTGCCCCCTAACTCTCTCTTTAAAGGGTAGGTGCATGCCGTGTGGACGAGGTGCAGCTGGACTCTCATTATTAAGTTCCAGATGAGCTGAAGAAGAGTGGCACCACCTCCTGGACACGTGCACCTCACTGTCCACAACATTAGTGCTGAAATGCCTCTCCCAGCTCTTCAGCACCCTGGAGAACGTCGGGAAAATCCTGGGTTGGCCTGACTTGGTGGAACCCTTTGGTCAACCATGACTCTACATACAACTGATGATTCATTGTGATGAATCAGAACTGCTGTAACTCAGATTTGAACCAGACACGGTGTCACCGGAGAGATTCGGTCAACAAAGACAGCGTCCCTTAATGATGACGACAGCAAGAGCTGCTCTCAGTCAGGCTGAAGACCCTGAAGGATCCTTCAAGGTCACCTTTTACCCAGTTACACGATGATGGAAATGCCCAGTTCCAGCTCCTGGACCATCGGCTGCCTCCATGCCTGGTGAGATAGCCTGGAGATGGGCATGAACAAGTCCTTATCTCATGTCTCCTTCTCGAGGAACATGCCACAGTCCTCACGATCAGGCCTTGGAGTAAGACGTATATTCTTAAGCAAAATATTCCACATTAAAAAGATTTAGTTGTGATTATGGGAGAAAATCCATATCACTTCAGGAGATTATGGGGATGGGGGGTGTGGAGTTCTCTCACTGTTTACTTTGAGAGCACAGTTTGATTTGCTGAGTTGCGACTGTCCTGAGGACAACACTCAGGACTAAAACATATGATGATGATGATGATGATGATTACTAGAACAACACACATGAGAACAGTAATGGTCTTTATATGCAGAGTAAATCATTTTCCTCACTCTGAATGATGTAGCAGATGAGTTTAGAAACACCCTTCTTAAAACACACTGTTGATCAGACACTATCATCAGTAAGTGCTGCACAAAGGGCAGAGCTTTGCTGAAGGAGCCATTAGACCAGCTGGATTTTGAGTTGTTGGCTGAAAAGGATCCATGAGCACTGTAATGTGCAGTTGTGTGACAGAGATGAAAAAAGATAGGAAATAATCAAGAAAGCTCCAGAGAACAGGGATACCCAGGATATACACTGAGGGTAAACTCCAAATCACCAGCATAGCCTCGAAAGCTGCACATGGCAAAGAGAACACAAGACTGCACCCAGTAAACACAGAGCCAACACTGGGCTGACACAGGTGACAGCTTGTCTCTGATTACTGCGAGGCTGCTCCCTGCCTCCCTCTGGTGGTGGTAGTAGGTCTGGCCCAGGCTGGATGCCAGTGCAGTGATTTCCTCTTGTTCAGGCATTTTTGTCAGGGTGTTGTTTGATGGATCAATATGTAAATTGTGTGTTATTGGATTTCATTCGATTGTGTGTTTTAGACCTTGTTAGTGATGTCATGGTAGTTCATGGTAGCCACAGTCTGTAATGAGCTCATATAATGGGAACGTGAAAGACATTCTGCTCTATAGTTTTTCACTAACAGCAAGTTGACTATATGACAAGTACACAGACAAAAAGGATCAAATCAGTGTAGTTACATCTTTACCATTAATCACTAAATACATGGATTATCACATTCCTCACTGTTGATCAACAGGTGAATCATAAACCTGGGAGTAAATACTAAAAAAACACAACAATAAAAGTTTATAAAAGAATAAACTAAATTAACATGATGGATACAGTGGATTGATATCGTGTCCAGGCATTTGCACTACACTAAACACAGAAACCACAGTCAACACAGCCAATAAATCATTAAATAAATGACTATTATAGTTCATCATCATCCAGAGAGGGAGGATTGTATTTGCGTGAGTAAGGAAACAAATCCAGATAATCATGATTCATGATTTATGACGTTCAGTAACAGACAGTGGAGGAGTTACTGCCACCACGAAACAGATACCGAACCAGTGAGGTGGTAGTTGACCCACACACCCAGTACATCCCAGCTGGAAATGAGGAGTTAAAAGATGTGAAGCCCCACATTGGAAGGGTTGAATGTTAGATGTTTATCAGAGTTTGGATAGAATATTTTTTGCGTAATTCAGAATGTATTTAATCATTATATTGACCACACCCCTCAGAGGTTCTTCAGTGTCTGGAATCCTATAAGGTAAAGTGTTCACATGCATAGACTATCTCAAATTGTCATGCATCCTTCAGGCTCTGAGGTCTCTAGGGACTCCATTTCCCAGAACCCCCAGGGGAATCACATGATTTTCAGCCCTCCATCTCGCTCCAATCACCGCTCTCTGTCGCTGGAGTATTAACTGATTTCACCTGTTCTCATATAATTAGTTTAGTATAAAGCTCGGGCTTTTAGTTTAGTTCATTGCGAGGTATTCCTTCTTTTCCCAAGAGCTACTGAGCGTTATATTCTTCTGTCTATTGTGATTTTCCGGTTTTCGACTGTGTTTGCTGTTTTTGACTTTTGCCCTTTTGCCTTTGCCCTTTGGACTTTGTTCGCCTTGTGTTTGTCTTTTTGTGTTGCTTGCCTTTGCTGGATTTGACCTTCGCCAGCTTTTGGACCATGATATTGGATTACGACTCAAACATTAAAGCCTCACACTCTATTTTTAACCGCGAGCATCTGAGTTATTCTGCCTCGTTACAGAATACCTCGCCTACCATGCAGACGGCGGATCCTCAGGCTTTTCAGAAAGCTCTTGCATGGCAGGGCCTTTGCTTGGTCGTCACCAGCAAGTGTTAACCAGGGTAACACATTCACTCGAGTCGCTAGCTTGACAACAGTCTGAGCAACAAGCCCAGTTAGCACAGCTAGTGGCTAGCATTAAAGGTCTCGCCGACCAGCTTCAGACCCTAAGCCCCGCTGAACTGGAAGCCGAGGCACCCGCTCCACAATTTCCAGTAAGTAAACCCAAGAATTTTGATGGAGACCCAGGTAAGTGCCGAGGATTTTTGTTGCAGTGCTCTATTTTTCTCGAAAACTCTCCCGTTAGCTCGGATCAGGCTAAGTTATCGTTCATAGTCTCACGTTTGGCCGATAGAGCACTGGAATGGGCAACTGCAAGCTGGCAAAGATTCCACTCTGTCTCGTATACTCAGTTTTTGAAGGAGTTTCAGCTGGTTTTCGATCACCCACATGATGGCAAAGTAAGTGGAGAACTGTTGTGCAAGCTGCGTCAGGGTAATCGCTCTGTAGCTGACTATGCTTTAGAGTTTTGCACCCTGGCAGCTGGCAGTGGGTGGAACGAGGCTGCTCTTTTGATTATGTTTCATCAAGGACTGAACCCTGAGATCCTGACCGAACTGGCATGTAGAGGCGATAACTTGACATTAGATCAACTTATTACTCTGTCTATACATCTAGATCAGCTCATAAATGACCGTGGTAAACGTAAAATTAAACAAGGCAACTGAATGACTGCGAGAACATGAACAGCCTGTGAACCCAGTGAGAAGAAAGAAGTCGATGAACCTATGCAGTGTGACTCTTTGCGTCTGTCCAAGGAGGAGAGGCTTCGTCGCCTGACTAAGGGCCTATGTCTGTACTGTGGCGGTGCTGGTCATCTCCTCCGTGACTGCCGAGTCCGTCCACATAAAACTTTGGCGCCCACCCCGGGAAATTGGGTGAGTGTTCCCACAAAGGGGTTGGTTTCAAAATCATTTGTGTTACCTGTTGTTGTTGTCACCAGGTTTCTCTTGTTGTTCCAGCTCTGATAGATTCCAGAGCTAAGGGTAACTTCATCCACACTCATCTGGTCGAACAACTACAAATCCCAGTGGAGACCCTCAGAACCCCATTGAAGATCGCAGCCCTGAATGGAGGTCCTGTAGGAGCTGGATCCATCACTACACGAACTGAACCTGTGCTTCTGGAGACAAGTGCTCTTCACAGTGAACTCATGTCCTTTTTAGTTCTGGACCATTCTGAATTTGAAATTATTCTAGGTTTGCCATGGTTAGAGAAACATGACCCCACAATTTCCTGGCCTGAACATGACATTTTAAAATGATCTGAGCAATGTTTTCGAGATTGTATTACAACCCCTATGGTAGCCATTAGGTCTACTTCAGTAGAGAGTCCCAATGCTGATACAACCGTTAACATTCCCCTTGAATACTCTGATCTAAAGGAGGTGTTTAATAAAAATAATGCCACCAAATTACCTCCTCACCGCCCCTGCGATTGTGCCATTGACTTGGTTGAAAATCCTGTCCTGCCCAAATCCTGAGTTTACCCCCTAACACAAGAAGAAGAACGAGCTATGGACACATATATCCAAGAAGCCCTAGACCAAGGTTTTATTCAACCCTTCACTTCGCCCGCAGCCTCAGGATTCTTTTTTGTAAAGAAAAAAGATGGAGGTTTATGCCCACGTATTGATTATAGAGGTCTCGATCAGATCACTAAGACTTATCCTTACCCTCTTCCTCTCATTCCTGTTGCAATAGAACAGTTAAAAGGAGCCCAATTTTTCACTAAATTAGATCTCTGCAGTACATACAATCTGATAAGAATTAGAGAGGGTGATGAGTGGAAAACTGCTTTTGTGACCACTAGGGGGCACTATGAGTACTTGGTAATGCCCTTTGGCCTCTATATTGCCCCTTCCGTCTTCCAAGCTTTCATTAACAATGTTCTGAGAGACAAGATAGGGAAATACACTATAGCGTACCTAGATGACATTTTGATTTACTCCCCTGACTTCAAAACACATGTAAAACATGTTCGTTCAGTCCTAAAAACTCTCCTAGAGAACAATCTCTTTGTAAAAGGTGAGAAGTGTGAATTTCATTTGCAATCTGTTGCCTTTTTGGGATATGTCATTAACGCCAATGGGGTGGTAATGGACGACAATAAAGTAGAAAGCAGTAGTGAACTGGCCTACTCCTACGTTCGTAAAAGAATTGCAGAGATTCTTGGGGTTTTCTAATTTCTATCACTGCTTTATCAGAGATTTTAGCAGTATTGCTGCCCCTATGACAGCCTTACTCAAAGGTAATCCTAGAAAACTGACCTGGACTGAGCACGCTGAAGAAGCTTTTGTAAAATTAAAAGACACCTTCACTACTGCCCCTATTTTAAGGCACCCCGATCCCTCTGAGCCGTTTGTAGTAGAGGTAGATGCTTCTGAGACAGGGATCGGGGCTGTGCTTTCTCAGAGGTCTGGCAATCCACCTAAACTCCAACCAGTGGCCTTCTATTCACACAAGCTCACACCCGCAGAAAAGAATTATGGCATAGGAGACCAAGAGTTGCTTGCTGTCAAGTTAGCATTGGAACAATGGAGGCACTGGTTGGAGGGAGCTAATCACCCTTTTGTGGTTTTGACAGATCATAAAAATTTAGAGTATTTATGCAATGCTAAATGCCTTAACTCTCGCCAACCTAGATGGTCTCTCTTCTTTTCTAGATTCCACTTCAGTATAACTTATCGTCCTGGCTCTAGAAACACTAAGGCAGATGCCCTTTCTAGAATATATCAAGAGGATAGAGTAGAGACGAATCAGTCTATAAATGAATCCATTCTTCCTCCACATATTAACATAGCATGTATACGTTGGGAGATAGATGATGAGATTGAAGAGGCCTTAAGGGATAGCCAAGTACCCAGTCAGTGTCCCTCTGAAAAGCTGTATGTCCCAAGCCAGTTCCAGGATAGACTCATTACATGGGCACATTCCTCTCTCACTTCAGGTCACCCCAGGGAGACACGCACGCAACAATTATTGGCCAACCGATATTGGTGGGAAAGCATGAACAAGTACGTTCATTCATTTGTATCCTCCTGTTCTGTATGTTCTCAGTGTAAAACTCCTAAGACCTTACCCGCTGGTAAACTCGTTCCATTCGACCCTGGTCCCACAGCATTATAGCATTAGATTTCGTAACTGACCTTCCTGAATCTCAAGGCTTTACCACAATTATCACTATAGTCGATAGGTTTTTGCATGGTGTCAGATTCATCCCCTTTCCATCAATTCCTACAGCTTTTCAGACAGCTGAAACTTTGTTTAACCAGGTCTTTCGTTATTTTTGCATCCCAGAGGACATTTTGTCTGACAGAGGTCCTCAGTTCACTTCTAAAGTCTGGTCAGCCTTTTTTGAACATGTGGGGGTCTCTATCAGCTTAACATCTGGCTATCATCCACAATCCAATGGACAGTGTGAAAGAGTAAATCAAGAGTTAGGAAAATTTCTAAGATTGTTCTGTTTTAATAACCCAGCAGATTGGTCCAGATTTCTCTTATGGGCAGAGATAGCCCAGAACTCACTTGTCAGCTCAGCTACAGGACTAACTCCCTTTCAATGTATCTTGGGATACCAACCGCCTAAGTACATTGGTCCATTTAAAGTGCTTGAGAGAATTAATGAAGTAATGTATAAGCTTGATTTAGCTAGTAAACATTCCACTGATTGGAGCACTGTCGTCCAAGCATTAATATTTCTTGACTGAGCTCCATGTACATGAGCAACTGAAAGCTCCAAAGAAATAATATCAAGCGCAGACAAAATCCATTGCCATCTTGAGATGGAGTGAGGAGGACTCCATCGATTGACCAACAGTTTCTTTGCAGTTGTCAAAGTACAGAGCAACAGTCATTTCTGCTGAACTGAAATATTAAGAGAAGAAAAATCATTTAAAAGAAAAATAGATGCTGAGCATGGAACGTCATGGTCCAGTAGGACTGTAAGATCAGTGGCAAACTGATGACAGAAATTAAGGACCTTAGAACAAAACCAAAAGTAATGCAGTGCCCGGCTCCCCGAGGATCACAAATTACAGATTGGAGACTGACTGAGATGCATATGAAGTCGTCTTACTGGTGTTAGGTCAAATTGATGCCAGATTTTCCAATGTTATTTGGAGATTTGGGTTTTTTGAAGATAAATAGGGTTCTGAAGCACAGTCGGTAAAAAAACTCTTGATTCTCCAATTTAAGATCTTTAGACCAGACTGGGCACACTCCAGAGGGGGGTGTAAGAAGCCCTAAGTAAGAAGATCTAAATACTGGAAGCCGAACTGGCCTTTTTACTAGAATTGACCACTCTAAGTCAAGTCAAGTCAAGTCAAATTTATTTGTATAGCGCCTTTTACAACAGATGTTGTCACAAAGCAGCTTTACAGAGAATCTAGGTCCACGCCCCCAGTGAGCAAGCCTTGGCGACACATGGCAAGGAAAAACTCCCTCAGCTGGAGGAAGAAACCTCAAGAGGACTCAAAAGGGGAACCCAACCTCCTCTGGTTGACACCGGATAACAGCACAAACACAAAACAGTATAAGTGGATACAGTTTTACACTTCTGCACAGTGTTGGGTATGGAGTTAAGAGTCCTTTGTACAGTGAAGACCACACAAAGATCCACATAGCATATGTTTTAAATGTTTCCAGTATGCTTTCTATGCCATACCAAACCACTGACACAGTGGCGAAATGTCAGATAAGAGAGGTGATACCAAGACGGGGCATTCCAAAGAAAGTATCTTCTGATGAGGGCACACAGTTTGTGCAGTTATTGCTCAACTGTCAGCAGCATTAGACATTGATTTGAGGACACACTGTGCAGATCTGCACCTTTTCTAACAGGAAAACAAATTAACCAAAGGCTCGACTAAACAGGTAAGTTTTTAGCCTAGACTTAGAGATGGAGGCTGTGTCTGAGTCCTGAACACAGACTGGTAGGCTATTCCAAGGCTGGGGGGGCGTGGTATGAAAAGGCTCCTCCCCCTGACGTAACTTAATTCTGAGTACTAATAATGAGCAGCACCTTGTGATCTAAGTAGGCATGTTGGTTGATAATAAGAAATAAGGTCACTGAGGTACTGAGGAGCAAGGCCATTCAAAGCTTTATACGCCAGTAGAAGAATTTTGTACTCAATGCGGAATTTAACTGGCAACCAATGTAAGGTACACAAAATTGGACTATTGTGGTCAAATTTGAGAACTCCAGAACAACCAAAAAGCAGAGCATTACAGTAGTCTAACCTGGACGTAATACAGGCGTGAACTAACGTTTCTGCATCCTGTAGCGACAGGATGTAGCATTGAATGTAGCTGTAACTTAGAGCTCAGGGATGCTTCACAAGACCACTGGGCAGATTTGAGCTGCAAATACCTAAAGAAAGAGGTGCTCAGTAAATTGCTCTCTAATATCCTTATTAGGATCTTAATCTGCTTTCATTAAATATATCACCTAAAATGTGAACTCCTTGGCTTTCCCATTGGGTGCAGTAAAATGGAGAATTCTCTACCAGTAGATTATGATTGTGAGAAAGTGGGGAGTGATAATGCCATTTTATATTCAAGTCAGATTACTTAATGGCTGTACGCCATGAAAATATGAGGTGAGATATTATAGGTCCAAAGTAGCGTCTACAGTGCCTAATAGAAACATTACAAAATGTAAGATCTTGTAACCTATAGGGAGCTATTAGGGATTCCTTCACGCAACGCCAAGAGGTTGAATTATTTGGATTTAACCAAACTGATAAGGGTCGCAGAGTGAAAGCTTGGGAATATATATTAAAATTTGGAAATGCAAGACCACCATTCATTGGCAGTGAGATTGAACTGCAGAACAGGAATCAGCAATGGCATAAGACATAGATGGTGAGCCATTGGCTAGATGTAGGCTAGAACCATCAACACAAAAGATACAATCAGAATTCAGATCAAGGGTGTCTGACAGGACGACTCTGGTTACAGACCAAGCAATCTGAGCCTTTCAGAACTGTTTTATACCATCTAGGCCAGTGAACAGATGGTTATCATTACAGTCACAAAGTCATGATCTGTGGCCTATGATTCAGAGCGGCATCTACTTTGCATGCTGTTTGTTTCTTCATGACAAACAGTTAGCCATAATATAGGCGTGACCATGGGCATTGCTAGGTCAGTTTTAATGTTAGACCTGTGGGGGGTCTCTGGTTTTGCACTACAAAGTAATCACCAACCTCAAGCTGTGACAGGATTTTAGGTAAATGCTCATAAAAATATACATTAGACCTTCTTCAAAATCTTTAATCTACAGAGTGAAGAAGTAAGTAGTTTAAGAATTAAGATACACACCCACAATATGGATTGTGGCAAATTATGGTCAGTATAGCTGGACACTAGGTTATTAGCTAGCTAATGCTAACAGTAGCTAGCTAGCTGACAAGCCGACTAGGTTAAGAATATGAGTAAACTTCACTTCAGTATCATAGTGTGTGAATGTGAACAAGCAATATTCCATATTCCAGTATTCAGAAAAACTGACACCAGTATTTGCCATATATTGTTCTTTACAGTAAGTCAATGTCACTGAAAAGGTCACACAGCGCTGATCATAACGCAATTTTATATCCTTCAAATCCTCAACTTGTAGATGCAATCTGAGAGGTGTCAGTTCTGTCGAAGGCCAGTCGAATGAACACATTTTTACCAGTTAAAACAATTGAATTGATTGGTCTCTTATTATTTCTTTAAGTTTTTGTAAATCTGTGTTTAATAAATGACTGTATTACTAAACTCAGGAAGAGGGAGAGAAAGAAGCTAAAGGAGACTGGCAGGACTGAAGCAGGAGATGTGAATGGGGTTCGTGATCAAGAAGAAAGTGAGGGGGAGTTGTATAAACTGTCAGTTAAAATTAATATTGATTACAATTAAACTTTTCTGAGAAATTATAATTCGACATCAGGACTATGGCGATCTGTGACCAAACTTTTTAAAAAATGCCTACAGAGCAAAATCACATTCTTTCTGATTGCACCAACTGAGACTGAACTGATTTATATTCTGTGTATTTACATAACACATTATGGAGCTTGAAGCTTATCTAAGAGAGAGGAGGTAGTACTGATTGACTTCAGTACCTTCACTTGCTCTGTCCCTGTTGTAAATGGATAGTTATACTATTTATGTTATACTAGTTCTGCACATAATAACTACATAAAGACATATGTACTGTGTGCAAATTTGACCAAATAGCCATTTTTTTATACATTTTCTAGGTGACTCAGATGTGGATGTCTGAGTTAATATATATGTGTGGTAGAACTCAGGTATGGATTTCTGTGTTACTGTAT
Source organism: Colossoma macropomum (assembly GCF_904425465.1). Lineage (NCBI taxonomy): Eukaryota > Metazoa > Chordata > Actinopteri > Characiformes > Serrasalmidae > Colossoma > Colossoma macropomum. The sequence continues at coordinate 51,471 of NW_023495966.1, read as the reverse complement.
TAGTGTGGTAGAACTCAGGTATGGATGTCTGTGTTGCTGTATTAGTGTGGTAGAACTCAGGTATGGATATCTGTGTTGCTGTATTACTGTGGTAGAACTCAGGTATGGATATCGGTGTTGCTGTATTACTGTGGTAGAACTCAGGTATGGATATCGGTGTTACTGTATTATTGTGGTAGAACTCAGGTATGGATGTCTGTGTTGCTGTATAAGTGCAGGAGAACTCAGATATGGATCTCTGTGGTCCTGCATACGTGTGGTAGAACTCATTTGTGGGTGTGTTGAATTTTACAATGCAGAGAAAAATGGGAGGCTTAAAAGTTCAAGTTGCTCGTCCTCATTGCCGACACGAGAGACGGACAGATCCAACTGTAGAACAGGAATCAATAATGGCATAAGCCCTAGATCGTGAACCATTGGCCAATCGTAGGCTAGAACCATCAACCTAAAAGATACAGTCATTGTTCAGGTCAAGGATCTCTAATAGGACAAGTCTGGATTTCTGCACAATGTCAAATACAGAAACACAGTCATGAGGAAAACCTTGATCATTACATGGCAGAGGTGTAGATGGGTTTAGCCCACTGCAGGGGTGAATGGTCACATTCTGCAAAGAAAAGGGATCATTCCACCATGAGAGCAGACATGCATTCAGCAGATGTAGCAGGTGTGATAGACATGCAATTCGTACATGGCTACTTAATCACTTGCACTTAAAACAGGATGTCTGTGTTACTGTATAAGTGTGGTAGAACTCAGGTATGGATGTCTGTGTTACTGTATCAGTGTGGTAGAACTCAGGTATGGATGTCTGTGTTAGTGTATTAGTGTGGTAGAACTCAGGTATGGATGTCTGTGTTAGTGTTAGTGTGGTAGAACTCAGGTATGGATGTCTGTGTTACTGTATTAGTGTGGTAGAACTCAGGTATGGATGTCTGTATTACTGTATTAGTGTGGTAGAACTCAGGTATGGATGTCTGTGTTCCTGTCTAAATGTGGTAGAACTCAGGTGTGGATGTCTGTGTTACTGTAATAGTGTGGTAGAACTCAGGTATGGATGTCTGTGTTACTGTATTAGTGCGGTAGAACTCAGGTATGGATGTCTGTGTTACTGTATTAGTGTGGTAGAACTCAGGTATGGATGTCTGTGTTACTGTATTAGTGTGGTAGAACTCAGGTATGGATGTCTGTATTACTGTATTAGTGTGGTAGAACTCAGGTATGGATGTCTGTGTTACTGTATTAGTGTGGTAGAACTCAGGTATGGATGTCTGTGTTACTGTATTAGTGTGGTAGAACTCAGGTATGGATGTCTGTGTTACTGTATTAGTGTGGTAGAACTCAGGTATGGATGTCTGTGTTACTGTATTAGTGTGGTAGAACTCAGGTATGGATGTCTGTGTTACTGTATAAGTGTGGTAGAACTCAGGTATGGATGTCTGTTACTGTATTAGTGCGGTAGAACTCAGGTATGGATGTCTGTGTTACTGTATTAGTGCGGTAGAACTCAGGTATGGATGTCTGTGTTACTGTATTAGTGTGGTAGAACTCAGGTATGGATGTCTGTGTTACTGTATTAGTGTGGTAGAACTCAGGTATGGATGTCTGTGTTACTGTATTAGTGCGGGAGAACTCAGGTATGGATGTCTATTACCATGGGGTTGCTAGTCCAGTTTTAGGGGTGCTTTACGATATTTCACAATGACATTGAAGCAGATTTCTGCAGGTCAACCAATAATGTCTGCTCTGTGAAACAGCTAGCTGCTCTGCCAGCTGCCACACACAGGAAAAATAGGAAGTGGTTGTGTTTTTTTCCGCAGTGTCAGCTCAAGCGCTGCCACATGAAACTGCGCCAAATGTGTGGGTGTGTTGAGTTTTACAATGCAGAGACAAATGGAGAGTTTAAGTTGAAGTTGCTCGTCCTCATTGCCGACACGAGAGACGGACAGATCCAACTGTAGAACAGGAACCAATAATGGCATATGCCCTAGATCGTGAACCATTGGCCAATCATAGGCTAGAACCATCAACCTAAAAGATACAGTCATTGTTCAGGTCAAGGATCTCTAATAGGACAAGTCTGGATTTCTGCACAATGTCAAATACAGAAACACAGTCATGAGGAAAACCTTGATCATTACATGGCAGAGGTGTAGATGGGTTTAGCCCACTGCAGGGGTGAATGGTCACATTCTGCAAAGAAAAGGGATCATTCCACCATGAGAGCAGACATACATTCAGCAGATGTAGCAGGTGTGATAGACATGCAATTCGTACATGGCTACTTAATCACTTGCACTTAAAACAGGATGTCTGTGTTACTGTATACGTGTGGTAGAACTCAGGCATGGATGTCTGTGTTACTGTATTAGTGTGGTAGAACTCAGGTATGGATGTCTGTGGTCCTGTCAAAATGTGGTAGAACTCAGGTGTGGATGTCTGTGTTACTGTATTAGTGTGGTAGAACTCAGGTATGGATGTCTGTGTTACTATATTAGTGTGGTAGAACTCAGGTATGGATGTCTGTGTTACTATATTAGTGTGGGAGAACTCAGGTATGGATGTCTGTGTTACTGTATTCGTGTGTAGAACTCAGGTATGGATGTCTGTTACTGTATAAGTGTGGTAGAACTCAGGTATGGATGTCTGTGTTACTGTATTCGTGTGTAGAACTCAGGTATGGATGTCTGTGTTACTGTATTAGTGTGGTAGAACTCAGGTATGGATGTCTGTTACTGTATAAGTGTGGTAGAACTCAGGTACGGATGTCTGTGTTACTGTATTAGTGCGGTAGAACTCAGGTATGGATGTCTGTGTTACTGTATTAGTGCGGTAGAACTCAGGTATGGATGTCTGTGTTACTGTATTAGTGCGGTAGAACTCAGGTATGGATGTCTGTGTTACTGTATTAGTGCTGTAGAACTCAGGAATGGCTCTCTGTTTTACTGTGTAAGTGTAGTAGAACTTAGGTATCGATGTCTTTGGTCCTGTTTAATTGTGGTAGAACTCAGGTATGGATGTCTCTGTTACTGTATTAGTGTGGTAGAACTCAGGTATGGATGTCTGTTACTGTATTAGTGTGGTAGAACTCAGGCATGGATGTCTTTTTCTGTATTAGTGTGGTAGAACTCAGGTATGGATCTCTGTGTTACTGTATAAGTGTGGTAGAACTCAGGTATGGATGTGTGTTACTGTTTCGTGTGTGAACTCAGGTATGATGTCTGGTTACTGTATTGTGGTAGAACTCAGGTATGGGATGTCTGTTACTGTATAAGTGCGGTAGAACTCAGGTATGGATGTATGTGTTACTGTATTAGTGCGGTAGAACTCAGGTATGGATGTCTGTTACTTATAGTGCGGTAGAACTCAGGTATGGATGTCTGTGTTACTGTATTAGTGGTAGAACTCAGGTATGGATGTCTGTGTTACTGTATTAGTGTGGTAGAACTCAGGTATGGATGTCTGTGTTACTGTATTAGTGTGGTAGAACTCAGGTATGGATGTCTGTGTTACTATATCAGTGTGGTAGAACTCAGGTATGGATGTCTGTATTACTGTATTAGTGTGGTAGAACTCAGGTATGGATGTCTGTGTTACTGTATTAGTGTGGTAGAACTCAGGTATGGATGTCTGTGTTACTGTATTAGTGTGGTAGAACTCAGGTATGGATGTCTGTGTTACTGTATTAGTGCGGGAGAACTCAGGTATGGATGTCTATTACCATGGGGTTGCTAGTCCAGTTTTAGGGGTGCTTTACGATATTTCACAATGACATTGAAGCAGATTTCTGCAGGTCAACCAATAATGTCTGCTCTGTGAAACAGCTAGCTGCTCTGCCAGCTGCCACACACAGGAAAAATAGGAAGTGGTTGTGTTTTTTTCCGCAGTGTCAGCTCAAGCGCTGCCACATGAAACTGCGCCAAATGTGTGGGTGTGTTGAGTTTTACAATGCAGAGACAAATGGAGAGTTTAATTTGAAGTTGCTCGTCCTCATTGCCGACACGAGAGACGGACAGATCCAACTGTAGAACAGGAATCAATAATGGCATTTGCCCTAGATCGTGAACCATTGGCCAATCGTAGGCTAGAACCATCAACCTAAAAGATACAGTCATTGTTCAGGTCAAGGATCTCTAATAGGACAAGTCTGGATTTCTGCACAATGTCAAATACAGAAACACAGTCATGAGGAAAACCTTGATCATTACATGGCAGAGGTGTAGATGGGTTTAGCCCACTGCAGGGGTGAATGGTCACATTCTGCAAAGAAAAGGGATCATTCCACCATGAGAGCAGACATACATTCAGCAGATGTAGCAGGTGTGATAGACATGCAATTCGTACATGGCTACTAAATCACTTGCACTTAAAACAGGATGTCTGTGTTACTGTATTAGTGTGGTAGAACTCAGGTATGGATGTCTGTGTTACTGTAATAGTGTGGTAGAACTCAGGTATGGATGTCTGTGTTACTGTATTAGTGTGGTAGAACTCAGGTATGGATGTCTGTGTTACTGTATTAGTGTGGTAGAACTCAGGTATGGATGTCTGTGTTACTGTATTAGTGTGGTAGAACTCAGGTATGGATGTCTGTGTTACTGTATTAGTGTGGTAGAACTCAGGTATGGATGTCTGTGTTACTGTATTAGTGTGGTAGAACTCAGGTATGGATGTCTGTGTTACTGTATTAGTGTGGTAGAACTCAGGTATGGATGTCTGTGTTACTGTATTCGTGTGTAGAACTCAGGTATGGATGTCTGTGTTACTGTATTAGTGTGGTAGAACTCAGGTATGGATGTCTGTGTTACTGTATTAGTGTGGTAGAACTCAGGTATGGATGTCTGTGTTACTGTATTAGTGTGGTAGAACTCAGGTATGGATGTCTGTGTTACTGTATTAGTGCGGGAGAACTCAGGTATGGATGTCTATTACCATGGGGTTGCTAGTCCAGTTTTAGGGGTGCTTTACGATATTTCACAATGACATTGAAGCAGATTTCTGCAGGTCAACCAAAAATGTCTGCTCTGTGAAACAGCTAGCTGCTCTGCCAGCTGCCACACAGGAAAAATAAGAAGTGGTTGTGTTTTTTTCCGCAGTGTCAGCTCAAGCGCTGCCACATGAAACTGCGCCAAATGTGTGGGTGTGTTGAATTTTACAATGCAGAGAAAAATGGGAGGCTTAAAAGTTCAAGTTGCTCGTCCTCATTGCCGACACGAGAGACGGACAGATCCAACTGTAGAACAGGAATCAATAATGGCATAAGCCCTAGATCGTGAACCATTGGCCAATCGTAGGCTAGAACCATCAACCTAAAAGATACAGTCATTGTTCAGGTCAAGGATCTCTAATAGGACAAGTCTGGATTTCTGCACAATGTCAAATACAGAAACACAGTCATGAGGAAAACCTTGATCATTACATGGCAGAGGTGTAGATGGGTTTAGCCCACTGCAGGGGTGAATGGTCACATTCTGCAAAGAAAAGGGATCATTCCACCATGAGAGCAGACATGCATTCAGCAGATGTAGCAGGTGTGATAGATATGCAATTCGTACATGGCTACTTAATCACTTGCACTTAAAACAGGATGTCTGTGTTACTGTATACGTGTGGTAGAACTCAGGCATGGATGTCTGTGGTCCTCTCAAAATGTGGTAGAACTCAGGTATGGATGTCTGTGTTACTGTATTAGTGTGGTAGAACTCAGGTATGGATGTCTGTGTTACTGTATTAGTGTGGTAGAACTCAGGTATGGATGTCTGTGTTACTGTATTAGTGTGGTAGAACTCAGGTATGGATGTCTGTGTTACTGTATTAGTGTGGTAGAACTCAGGTATGGATGTCTGTGTTACTGTATTAGTGTGGTAGAACTCAGGTATGGATGTCTGTGTTACTGTATTAGTGTGGTAGAACTCAGGTATGGATGTCTGTGTTACTGTATTAGTGTGGTAGAACTCAGGTATGGGTGTCTGTTACTGTATTAGTGTGGTAGAACTCAGGTATGGATGTCTGTGTTACTGTATTAGTGTGGTAGAACTCAGGTATGGATGTCTGTGTTACTGTCTAATTGTGGTAGAACTCAGGTATGGATGTCTGTGTTACTGTATTAGTGTGGTAGAACTCAGGTATGGATGTCTGTGTTACTGTATTAGTGTGGTAGAACTCAGGTATGGATGTCTGTGTTACTGTATTAGTGTGGTAGAACTCAGGTATGGATGTCTGTGTTAGTGTTAGTGTGGTAGAACTCAGGTATGGATGTCTGTGTTACTGTATTAGTGTGGTAGAACTCAGGTATGGATGTCTGTGTTACTGTATTAGTGTGGTAGAACTCAGGTATGGATGTCTGTGTTACTGTATAAGTGTGGTAGAACTCAGGTATGGATGTCTGTGTTACTGTATTAGTGTGGTAGAACTCAGGTATGGATGTCTGTGTTACTGTATTAGTGCGGTAGAACTCAGGTATGGATGTCTGTGTTACTGTATTAGTGTGGTAGAACTCAGGTATGGATGTCTGTGTTACTGTATTGTGGTAGAACTCAGGTATGGATGTCTGTGTTACTGTATTAGTGTGGTAGAACTCAGGTATGGATGTCTGTGTTCCTGTCTAAATGTGGTAGAACTGAGGTATGGATGTCTCTGTTACTGTATTAGTGTCGTAGAACTCAGGTATGGATGTCTGTTTTACTGTGTAAGTGTAGTAGAACTTAGGTATGGATGTCTCTGTTACTGTATACGTGTTGTAAAACTCAGGTATGGATGTCTCTGTTACTGTATAGTGTGGTAGAACTCAGGTATGGATGTCTTTGTTACTGTATTAGTGTGGTAGAACTCAGGTATGGATATTTGTGTTACTGTATAAGTGCGGTAGAACTCAGGTATGGATGTCTTTGGTCCTGTCTAATTGTGATCGAACTCAGGTCTGGATGTCTTTGGTCCTGTCCGAGTCTGGTAGAACTTACATATGGATTTCTGTTACTGTAACTGTGCTGTAGAACTCAGGTATGGCTCTCTGTTTTACTGTGTAAGTGTAGTAGAACTCAGGTATGCATGTCTGTGTTACTGTATAAGTGTGGTAGAAACTCAGGTATGGATGTCTTTGGTCCTTTGTAAGCTTGCTAGAACTCAAATATGGATGTCTGTGTTACTGTATTAGTGTGGTAGAACTCAGGTATGGATGTCTTTGGTCCTGTCTAATCGTGGTAGAACTCACGTATGGATGTCTGTCGCCCACGCTGCCTTTGGCAAAGCTGATCACATCTCCATTCTTCTCCTGCCCGCATACAAAAAAGACTAAAATAGGTAAAACCAGTTCTCAGATCAGTCTATCAATGGAGTGAGGAGGCCATCTTCACACTTCTGGACTGCTTTGAGTCCATAGACGGGAAGATGTTCCATGATGCGGCTGGCGCAGACATCAATTAATACACTCACTCCATCACAAGTTACATCAATAAATGCACTGAAGACAATGTACCAAAAATCAATGTCAGAACATTTCCCAACCAGAAACCCTGGATCAATGCTGAGGTTCAAGCCAAACTAAGAGCTCGGGCTGCTGCCTACAAATCTGCTGACCCGGCTAGCTACAAGAAGGCCAGATATGACCTTCAGAGGACCATCACATTGGCCAAAAGGAGCTACAGGGACAGAGTGGAATCCAATTAGTGGCCTGCGCACCATCACTGACTACAAAGAAGGTGTGATCTTTGATAGGGCTCTTCCTTCTCACTTGCAGATGAACTTAATGCTCATTATGCTCATTTTGAGGCAACTGCGCTTCCCCTAGCCATTCCCCAGGGCAAGGCACCCGGTCCCGATAGCGTCCACAGCTGTGTACTTAAAGCATATGCCAACCAGCTGGCTGATATTTTCGCTGACATCTTTAACCTCTCCTTAAGACTGTCAGTGATTCCCAAGTGCTTTAAGGAAACCACAATTGTTCGAGTCCCCAAGAAATCGTCTGTCACCTGCCTGAATGACTACCACCCTGTTGCACTGGCATCAACAGTCATGAAGTGCTTTGAGCGGCTGGTCAAAGCTCACATCTGCTCAACACTTCCAGCCACCATGGACCCTCACCAATTTACAATTTGCAACATCAGCAAAACAAAGGAGAAAATAATTAAAATAAGTGTGGTAGAACTCAGGTATGGGTATGTCTGTTACCGTATTAGTGCGGTAGAACTCAGGTATGGGTGTGTCTGTTACTGTATTAGTGTGGTAGAACTCAGGCATGGACGTCTGTGTTACTGTATAAGTGTGGTAGAACTCAGATATGGATGTCTGTGTTACTGTATTAGTGCGGGAGAACTCAGGTATGGATGTCTGTTACTGTATTAGTGTGGTAGAACTCAGGTATGGATGTCTGTGTTACTGTATTAGTGCGGTAGAACTCAGGTATGGATGTCTCTGTTACTGTATTAGTGCGGTAGAACTCAGGTATGGATGTCTGTGTTACTGTATTAGTGTGGTAGAACTCAGGTATGGGTGTCTGTTACTGTATTAGTGTGGTAGAACTCAGGTATGGATGTCTCTGTTACTGTATTAGTGTGGTAGAACTCAGGTATGGATGTCTGTGTTACTGTATTAGTGTGGTAGAATTCAGATATGGATGTCTGTGTTACTGTATTAGTGTGGTAGAACTCAGGTATGGATGTCTGTGTTACTGTATTAGTGCGGTAGAACTCAGGTATGGATGTCTGTTACTGTATTAGTGCGGTAGAACTCAGGTATGGATGTCTGTGTTACTGTATTAGTGCGGTAGAACTCAGGTATGGATGTCTGTGTTACTGTATTAGTGCGTAGAACTCAGGTATGGATGTCTTTGTTACTGTATTAGTGCGGTAGAACTCAGGTATGGATGTCTGTGTTACTGTATTAGTGCGTAGAATTCAGGTATGGATGTCTCTGTTACTGTATTAGTGTGGTAGAACTCAGGTATGGATGTCTGTCACTGTATTAGTGCGGTAGAACTCATGTATGGATGTCTCTGTTACTGTATTAGTGTGGTAGAACTCAGGTATGGATGTCTGTCACTGTATTAGTGCGGTAGAACTCAGGTATGGATGTCTGTGTTACTGTATTAGTGTGGTAGAACTCATGTATGGATGTCTGTGTTACTGTATTAGTGTGGTAGAACTCAGGTATGGATGTCTGTCACTGTATTAGTGCGGTAGAACTCAGGTATGGATGTCTCTGTTACTGTATTAGTGTGGTAGAACTCAGGTATGGATGTCTCTGTCACTGTATTAGTGTGGGAGAACTCAGGTATGGATGTCTGTGTTACTGTATTCATGTGGTAGAACTCAGGTATGGATGTCTCTGTCACTGTATTAGTGTGGGAGAACTCAGGTATGGATGTCTGTGTTACTGTATTAGTGTGGTAGAACTCATGTATGGATGTCTCTGTTACTGTATTAGTGTGGTTGAACTCAGGCATGGATGTCTCTGTTACTGTATTAGTGTGGTAGAACTCAGGCATGGATGTCTCTGTTACTGTATTAGTGTGGTAGAACTCAGGTATGGATGTCTCTGTTACTGTATTAGTGTGGTAGAACTCAGGTATGGATGTCTGTCACTGTATTAGTGTGTAGAACTCAGGTATGGATGTCTCTTTTACTGTATTAGTGTGTAGAACTCAGGTATGGATGTCTCTTTTACTGTATTAGTGTGGTAGAACTCAGGTATGGATGTCTGTGTTACTGTATTAGTGTGTAGAACTCAGGTATGGATGTCTCTTTTACTGTATTAGTGTGTAGAACTCAGGTATGGATGTCTCTTTTACTGTATTAGTGTGGTAGAACTCAGGTATGGATGTCTGTGTTACTGTATTAGTGCGGTAGAACTCAGGTATGGATGTCTGTTACTGTATTAGTGTGGTAGAATTCAGGCATGGATGTCTCTGTTACTGTGTTAGTGTGGTAGAACACTAACACAGTAACAGAGACACTGTATAAGTGCAGTAGAACTCAGGTATGGATGTCTGTTACTGTATTAGTGTGTAGAACTCAGGTATGGATGTCTGTGTTACTGTATTAGTGTGTAGAACTCAGGTATGGATGTCTGTGTTACTGTATTAGTGTGTAGAACTCAGGTATGGATGTCTGTGTTACTGTATTAGTGTGTAGAACTCAGGTATGGATGTCTGTGTTACTGTATTAGTGCGGTAGAACTCAGGTATGGATGTCTGTGTTACTGTATTAGTGTGTAGAACTCAGGTATGGATGTCTGTGTTACTGTATTCGTGTGTAGAACTCAGGTATGGATGTCTCTGTTACTGTATTAGTGTGTAGAACTCAGGTATGGATGTCTGTGTTACTGTATTAGTGTGTAGAACTCAGGTATGGATGTCTGTGTTACTGTATTAGTGTGGTAGAACTCAGGTATGGATGTCTGTGTTACTGTATTAGTGTGTAGAACTCAGGTATGGATGTCTGTGTTACTGTATTAGTGTGGTAGAACTCAGGTATGGATGTCTGTGTTACTGTATTAGTGTGGTAGAACTCAGGTATGGATGTCTGTGCTACTGTATTAGTGTGTAGAACTCAGGTATGGATGTCTGTGTTACTGTATTAGTGTGTAGAACTCAGGTATGGGTGTCTGTTACTGTATTAGTGCGGGAGAACTCAGGTATGGATGTCTGTGTTACTGTATTAGTGTGTAGAACTCAGGTATGGATGTCTGTGTTACTGTATTAGTGTGGTAGAACTCAGGTATGGATGTCTGTGTTACTGTATTAGTGTGTAGAACTCAGGTATGGATGTCTGTGTTACTGTATTAGTGTGGTAGAACTCAGGTATGGATGTCTGTGTTACTGTATTAGTGTGGTAGAACTCAGGTATGGGTGTCTGTGTTACTGTATTAGTGTGTAGAACTCAGGTATGGATGTCTGTGCTACTGTATTAGTGTGGTAGAACTCAGGTATGGATGTCTGTGTTACTGTATTAGTGTGGTAGAACTCAGGTATGGATGTCTGTGTTACTGTATTAGTGTGGTAGAACTCAGGTATGGATGTCTGTGTTACTGTATTAGTGTGGTAGAACTCAGGTATGGATGTCTGTGTTACTGTATTAGTGTGGTAGAACTCAGGTATGGATGTCTGTGTTACTGTATTAGTGTGGTAGAACTCAGGTATGGATGTCTGTGTTACTGTATTAGTGTGTAGAACTCAGGTATGGATGTCTGTGCTAATGTATTAGTGTGGTAGAACTCAGGTATGGATGTCTGTGCTACTGTATTAGTGTGGTAGAACTCAGGTATGGATGTCTGTGTTACTGTATTAGTGTGGTAGAACTCAGGTATGGATGTCTGTGTTACTGTATTAGTGCGGGAGAACTCAGGTATGGATGTCTGTGTTACTGTATTAGTGTGGTAGAACTCAGGTATGGATGTCTGTGTTACTGTATTAGTGCGGGAGAACTCAGGTATGGATGTCTATTACCATGGGGTTGCTGGTCCAGTTTTAGGGGTGCTTTACGATATTTCCCAATTACATTGGAGCAGATTTCTGCTGGTCAACCAGAGATGTCTGCTCAGCAAAACAGCAAGCTGCTCTGCCAGCAGACCCACACAGGAGAAAGAGGAAGTGGTTGTGATTTTTGCTGCAGTGTCAGCTCGAGCGCTGCCACATAAAACTTTTGTGGATGTGTTTCAATGCAGAGACAAATGGGGAGCAGAGACAAATGGCGAGCTTACAAGTTCAAGTTGCTCTTCCTCATTGCTGACACAAGAGACGGAGAGATTCAACTGTAGAACAGGAATCAATAATGGCATACACCCCCTGTTTCTCAGAATCTAGATTCTTTAAGTAGTAAGCCAGAGGTTTCTGGCATTCGTGGTGATGTTGTGTCAGCACAGCTGACATGAAATTATTGTTCTCACTTACATACCATTAAAATGGTAATAATTCATAGTTCCCAGACAAGGAGAGGCCAAGGCATTTTTCAGTTTCTCCAGGGCGCGTACAGCATCTCGGGTCCCTTTGCTAGATCACAGTTCTGTAGCGAGTGAGAAAGAGCCAAGTCAAAGGCTTGTAAATTTCTGTAATGCTAAGAAAAAACTACTGGTGGTTAATTGGCAGCAGATCAGTAACACGATAAACAGAGCATCTCAGAGAGGCGGAGTCTTTCAGAAGTAAAGATGAGGAGGGGTTCACCACTCTGTGAAAGACTGCACCATCAAATAGAGCAACAATACAAGAATAACGTTTCTCAACATAAAACAGAAAAGAACTTTAGCTTTTCATTATCTACGGTACATAATATCATTAAAAGACTCAGAGAATCTGGAGAAATCTCTGTATGTAAGGGTCAAGGCCAAAAACCAGCATTTGCTGGCCATGATCTTTGGGCCCTCAGGCGGCACTGCATTAAAAACAGACATGATTCTGTAGTGAAATCACTGCATGGGCTCAGAAACACTTCTGAAAACCACTGTCTGTGAAAACAGTTCATCACTGCATCCACAAATGCAAGTTAAAATTCTAAAATGCAAAGAAGACACCAAATATAAACAGGATCCAGAAACACTGCCACCTTCTCTGGGTCTGAGCTCTGAGCTGGACTAAACCGAAGTGAAAAAGTGTCCTGTTGTCCGATAAATCAATAATTTAAATTCTTTGTAGAAATCATGGACAGTGTGTCCTCTGTGATAAAAAGGCCACCCAGTGGTCAGTTATCAGTGCACAGTTCAAAAGCCAGTATTCATGATGGTATAGGGGGGCATTAGTGCACATGGTGTGGGTGACGTGCACATCTGTGAAGGCACATCTGTGAAGTGCACATTTGTGAAGGCACGTTAATGCTGAATGATATATACATGTTTTGGCAACATATGCTGCCATCCAGACGACGTCTTTTTCAGGGAAGGCCTTGATTATTTCAGCAAGACGATGCCAAACCACATTCTGCATGTATTACAACAGCATGGCTCCATATTAAAAGAGTCCAGGTGTTAATCTGACCTGCCTGCAGTCCAGACCTGTCACCACTGATAACATTTGGCGCATAATGAAATGGAAAATACGACAAATGAGACCCTGAACTGATGAGCAGCTGAAATCCTGTATCAAACAAGAACAGGAAAACATTAAACTACAGCAGTGTCTCCTCATTTCCCAAACGCTTACAGAGTGCCGTTAAAAGAAGAGCTGAGGGCTCCCAAGTGGCGCAACTGTCTAAGTGTTGGCTCTGTATATATCATATCATCAGGAGATCGCGAGTTCAATCCCACAGATGCTACAGCCGTCCATAGCCAGGAGTCCAAGAGAGCACAGTTGGCCTCGCTATCTCTGGGTGGGTAGGATGGCCCTCCTTCTCCCCCCATCACTCACTCAGCGCGATGCTAGTCAGCGCAGGCGTCTGTTAGCTGACATAACTGATCTGGCGGTTGGCGCTTTCCTCCAAGCGCGTTCGGCTGTCCAGTGACGTTGCGTGAGCGGTAGTTCGAAAAGAAGCGGTGGTTGGCTTCACAGGTCTCGGAGGAAGCCTGTGTTAGCCTTCACCCTCCTAGCGTTGATAGTATCGTGTGATTGGGGGAGTCCTAACTAGCGGGTGGAGTTTGCATTCAGTGGTAGCTGACATTTTCTCAGCGTTCTAAAAAAAAAATAAAAGTTAGTAAAAGTTAGTTATAATATAATAAAAAACAATGTTGTAAGGGTGCAGAAATACATTAAAAGTAAATATTCATCTTAAGAAAGTAACTTGAAAGATTAATAACAAGATAAAAAAGAGTACAACAAACAGTGAATGAGCAAACAGAAAAATGTGCGAAATGTATGACCTGTTTGGTCAAAAATGGCATCCGATGTAAGAACATATTCCCTCCATGGGCGAACTTTAAGTTTAGGACAGAAGAAGGTGATGATTCTATTTCAGTAAATGAAGATAAACCATGGAGTCAGATCTAATCTCACTTCTCTTCACACAGGAAACATCTGCACCCTGCACGCTTCTATAGAAAGACTCAATGTCAGGACGTTGTTTGATTAAAGCTTAATACTTGATAAATATAAAAATATAATTCAGCTCATAATCAGGATATAAGATTTAATCTCACAAACCACCTCAGATGATTTTCCAGAAGAACACCACTTCGAAAAAACAAACAAAAAAAAATATTATATAACATTGTTTTTGTGGTTTCAAAGTGGTGGGATCATGTGGGGTGTATGTTGTTCTGGAAAATCATCACTGTTGGGTGTATATATATATATATATATATATATATATATATATATATATATATATATATATATATATGTATTTTTTATAAACAGTGTATTATTATGTTTATACATTCATGAGTGCAAAGACCAAACGAGTCAAATGAAAAATCTAAAAAGAACTATTTTGTCTTTGATGGTGGTTAAATGCTCTGTAGAGTCTGTGGTCTTTAGATCCAGGATGGTGAAATATTCTCAGTAAAACGCTCTGATTGGACCAGAGAGTCTCGAATGTTCCCTCCACCTCCTCTCATGCTGTATATAAGGAGGTGAACCATCAGTCCAGCCTCACCTTCAGCCAGAGCAGAAAAACCCATCCACAGTATCTCCACAGAGGGAGAGACGCTCATCCACCAGAGAACAAGAACAACACCTGGTATACTGATAATTATTTTTTCAGTATCTTAATGATTTAATATTTATTAACAGGAAAAAAATAAAGGACGGCCATGAATGTATATATATTTACATTCATACATTACAATGTGGGGGTCCTGTGGGGGTTCTGACCACTGAAGAACAGGGTTAAAATGTACACAGAGAAGCAGACAGACTACAGTCTGTAACTGTAGAACTACAGAGTGAAACTATATGGTCAGTGGAGCTGATAAAGTGGACAAAGAGTGTAGAAACAAGGAGGTGGACTTAATGAAGTGGACAGTCAGTGTATTTTTACATAAACACCACCTATCAGTTTTTTTAAGCTAGTAAATAGTGACCCTAATTCTAATTCAGGGATCCAATAAAATGACAGCAGGCAGAGTTTGAAGTTATGCAGTGAGTGCAGAGCTCCCCCTTCTGAGCAAACTGTATAGTGTTAAAATTACAACCACTGGAAAGAATAAAATGTGATTTAAACATTTTTAAGATGGTAGAATGATGTGACTGTGATCATTTTCATAAATTATCATATTAAAACACTGTATTATTGCAGTGTATGAGACTTGCCGTGTTCTGTGTTGTTTATTTTGTGGGCGGAGTCAGTCAGTTTAATGCATCTTTAAATGAAACATGCAACATTTGTTTACACCATTGAGAATGTAAAATAAGTTTATCCACTTTCATACTGGATGACCATGAGCACAAATCATTTTTATTTTTATTTTTTTTTTATCTTTATTGTTGATTTAAATAAAAGATATTGGTAATAGTTTTGGTTAGTTAACCAAAAAGCAAGCATTCTAAAATGTTGTTAAATCCTTCCAGATATGAATTTCATCATATAGATACACTAAAGATGAAATCAGATCAGATTTGAATGTATGTAGAATTGATGAATAAAGGCCATATATATAGTCGAGCTCAGAGCTCACTTTTATTAAACATCTGAAAACGCAGCTGTTTAACTCTTTATTAAACAATAAACTCTTCATTTTAGCACTTCATGTAAACTCTATGACTGGTCTTTATTTTTTTTAGTCTGATCTGTGTTATTGTTCTATAGGAATTTAATCTAAATTAATACTGTTAAGCTTTATCACCTGTCTGGGAAGCACATGTTTTCTGTGTTCTGAAAAGACTTACATTTATCAGGAGACTCACTTTCAGTTCCTCAAAGAATCTGCAAACACATTCAGTGGTGTTGAGGTCTGGACTCTGGGGTGGTCAGTCCATCGTTCAGCTTCTTTGTTTGATGTGTCCGTCTCCTTTTCTCAGTGAGGTTCTTCTTGATCAGCTACACATCCTTTCAGACCCACAGCGCTGAGTCATCTTCTCACAGTGGAAGGATGGACAGAAACACCTGTGGATGTTTTCAGATCTGATCAGCTTGATTTTCTCCTCTCTCTCAGAGATCAAAGCTTTAAGTGCTGTTTATCTGATGGGGGCAGTTTTGGGGTCGACCAGCTCTTCCAGGTGGTTGTTAGGAGACACATTTTCTCTGGAGCTTTAACCCAATCAGCCCCAATGACGGATTTTGCGTCATAAATCACACCTTGTCTTCTCAGCTTTATAACTCAGGACTGCTTTACCGCAGCAGTTCACTACGCACATCCTCAGAAACTGCGGAGTCTCCCGCTTCTAAAAACAGCGGCCCCATCGCGGTCCGACGAAGCGTCTGTGAGTAATCCACTGTGGAAAAACAGTAAAATAGACGCTCCTTCACAGTTTCTGTTTTATTCTTCTAGTAAATCTCAGTTTCTGTGCTGATAAACTCTGCATTTCGCTTTATTTACACTACTATTGTTTATTATGGGGCTTCTGAAATGTTTACACGGTGTTTCAGATCTAATATCTGATTAGTTGAGTCAGTATTATCGACCGAAAACGCCTCTTCAGCGCCTCTCAGCGCCTCCGCCGATTAGCCGCTCTGAAGCTCCAGGCGCGTCTTTCACTGCCCTCCGCTAAAAAACCGCTCTTTCGCTCCGCTCCTCGCGCTCTAATTACCGCGCGCATCTCACTTTATTTCCACTGCTATTGTTTATTATAGGGCTTCTGAAATGTTTACACGGTGTTTCAGATCTAATATCTGATTAGATGAGTCAGTATCATCGACCGAAAACGCCTCTCAGCGCCTCCGCCGATTAGCCGCTCTGAAGCTGCGCGCGGCTCGGCAGTGTTCCTGCTGTGTTTGTGCGCGTGTTTCCTAGCAACGGCGCGTCGGTCACGTGACGCGCATCTAGAACAGAAAAGCTGCGCGCGCACCTTCCGAGTCTTCTGGCGTCTGTCCAACCCCGCTGGACTGATCCAGATTTCAGGTTTATATTACGGTACAGACTCTTTACTGTGTGTTCTCTAGATTAACTAGTGTTTATCTGATCATTTCTAGAAGGATTCTTTATTATAGGAGTCATTGTTATTATAAGCAGCTGATAATAAACACCCAGTGTACTAAAACAGTGTTTTATTAGCTGGAATATTAGCCATATTGGCCCTGAACAAAAAACCCAAAGGCTTGACCTGCTGTGTCAGTCTGTCACATGCAGTTTTAGCAATCTGCATGGATCCTTTAGGTGAGAATATCAAGAAAAATAAGTCCGCCTGATGCTAATCACATACTATTTCACAGTAATAAGCCATGTAATGAACAATCATCAAAATTCTTATATTTTCATCTCATAGACACTTTATCCTAAAACTTTCTCATTGACACCTAAGAGGTGCAGTGATGTTTTGAATAGATACAGTCAAAAATAAGTAAAAAAAACAGGCGCTTGGTAAAATTTTGATCAAAACATGTCCAGTTTCATAAAAATATCAAACCTCTGTGGGCATTTACAACTCAGTTGATTACATATTTGAGAAGCCACATGTCTTCTGAAAATAAAACAACATATAACATGTGGCTGTCTCATATAATTACTAGAGTTACAACAACTGAAAGAGGAACTGACAAAAGGGCTCTAAGCGTTAATCAGTTTTTGGACTCCAGTTTTGGAAACTCCTGGTTTTCACTTTGACTTTCTCCTTCATTATGCAAGTGGATTGTTTTATATTTATTCTTCTCACAAACATCTCATGAAAAATTAGTAACTTGTACTAAATGACTGCAAATTAAATTAGTGGAACATGGTGTCTGATCTTTACTCAGTGCAGTATATGTACAGACTAACATGGTCTAAATGTAGTTCTTTTCCTCTTGAAACAGGTACTTCAGTTATTCCACCAAAGATCAAAATGGATCCTGAACCAATCAATGTAATTGAAATCTCTGTCAATAAGGAACAAGAACTGAAGCTAATAAGAGAGCAGTTCACCAGAGTTGAAGGAAACCTGAATAGAGATCCAAAGAGTCCTGTGACCCTGTGGTTCAAAAGAGGGGGTGACAACCCTGTGACCAGTATCCAGTTTTCATTCAGAAATGAGATGATTGAAGGTCTTAAAGCTTGTAAAAAGTTCACCCCTGTCAAGAAAAACATAATTACAGGTACAACAGGTGATCCCATTCAACTGTGGTACAAAAGAGGCACCACTGAGTTTGACTTCCCCATCATGGACCTGAGGGTCACCTCCACTCTGGAGGATGAGCCAGAGCTGTTCAGCAATAACTGGGAGCGTCTGGGCTGCGATCTGAACCGCAACAATGGTGGAGGTCCGGTTTACGTCTGGGTGAGGAGGAGAGGAAAAACCTACATCTGTGACATCACAGCTACTATCGGTTTTGCTGAAAAGACAGAAAGTGGCGTCTTTAAAGATGTAGATCTCTTTAATCAAGGATACTTCCGTGTGGATGAAGACACCAACCGAGGAGTGAACCCTGCAGGTGATCCAGTGTTTATCTGGTACCGCCGTTCCACACATTCCCCTAATCGAACCATCACTGACATTGATGTTTCTGCCAATGATAGAGTGAAAGGCAGCTTCACAAGGGTTGATAAAAACCTCAATTCTGGCACTGCTGGAAATCCTGTGTTTCTGTGGTACAGATCTGCGTTCAATCGTGCCGTCCAGCACCTCACCGTGTTGGTTTGTAACAGTGGTAATGATGCTCGGGATGCTTACCAAAAAAATAATATCAGAGTTGTGAATGTAAACCTTAATAATGGAATTCCAGGTTCCAAATGTCTTTACATTGCATACAAGTGAGAGTCGTACCCTCCGGCTCTGTTTCACCTTCAGTAATCAGCTTTACCTTCTCTACTTCCTTCACTCCCACCAGTAGTTACTGAGATATTCTGAAATCTCTACATTGTACAGTAATAATCAGAGATGTTATCAGGTTAAAGTCTGTGTATGTGAGTGAATAATGTAATCAGTGTATCTGAGTGTGTTCAGCTCATTCTCTGCATTTCTCTTCTTTCTCTGATTAAAGCTCATAAACACTGTCATTGTCTTTAATTGTGTCAGTGATGCTGTGATATGAATGTAATTCGGTAGGAGTGTCTGATCTTTAAAACACAGCAAAACATCAGGACTAATAAAGAACCCACTGTTTATAATCAGTTTGTGAGTTCAGACCATGCCTTCAGCATGTGGTGGTAGTATGAGGAAGAATTGATTGAGGGAGGAGGGAGAACTCTGAGAATTTGGGCTGGAGTTCTGGGCAGCTTCTGCCTGTAGCTAGAAGGCCGGATTCCCCCTCATAGCTGTAGTAGGCCTGATGCAGGACTGAGGAATGGGGAGGAGATGGGGTGGCAGTGGGGATTGCGAACACGTTGTCACAGGAACAGAAGGTGAGGATGTGAATTTATAGGGCATTAGATTGAAAGAAGGAGGGGTTTCAGCCATGCTCCTCCCCTCAAACTTCAGTTATAACATAACTACATTTTGTGAGTTCGGACCATGCCTTCAGCATGTGGTGGTGGTATGATGAAGAATTGATTGAGAGAGTGGGGAGAACTCTGAGAACTTGGGCTGGAGTTCTGGGCAGCTTCTGCCTGTAGCTAGAATGACAGATCCCCAAAAGGCTCCAGAATGAACTCAAAAGCTGTTGATGTCTAGGACTGAGTGATCTTCACATGATGAGAAGAGCTGGTTCTGAAATAACAACTGTAGCAACTTGGTAAGACTGTATGTCAGTGGAATATGGAGGAGCTGGATTCAGAATGAGATTGGTCAGATGGTCTAGCATTTGGGTATCTGAGGCATGGTATGGTTAGGTACAGTAAGTTTAGGTAGGAAAGTTTAGTCTAGGCAGAAAAGAGGTCTAGTAACATGCGCCCTTTGTATGGCGTTGGAGTAAGTAGTTTGCTATCAAGGATGTAAGGTGAGAAGAAAAATGGAGCAGGCAGAGTTTGATTTTGAATTTGATTCTGTGCGACACTGTGGCGTGCTGCCAAACAGACATCTGGGCCTGAACCCCTGATGAGCGAGCCAAGGGCGACAGTGGCAAGGAAAAACTCCCAGAGAGGAAGAAACCTTGAGAGGAACCAAGGCTCAACAGGGGAACCCATCCTCCTCTGGTCGGAAGATTGTGTTAAATGTGGCAGGCAAATGTGTTGGAATGGGAATAAAGCAGATTACATCCTGAACAAAATTAACATGAAGCAGGAACGGCTGTTGGAGGTAGCTGGTCCATATGAGGGTTGATGGGCTTGATGACTGAGGCAACTGGATGATTCTCTGGCCACTGCAGGAGGTTGTTTGGCATGGAAGATCCTGTTGGCAACAGCATGGTTGTTTAGTTATAACATTGGTTCAGAATCACTTGATCGCGTGCTTGGAGTTTAAGCCCCCAAAACTGACAATGGCAAAAGGACATGGCTCCCAGGACTGAGAGCTGAACAGGATGAAATTAAGGAGGTGATATAATGCTCATCCAAGACGGAGCTGATCTGATCTGAGGTGAAGCCGAGGTAAGACAGCAATGAGCTGTGGGGCTGACCCAGTTGGAGCTGATCTGAGATGGAGCTGAGTGAAGCCAGAAACAAGATGCAGGACTGAGCTGCATAGGAGCTGATCTGAGATGGAGCCAAGTGGAATCCAAAACAAGTTGCAAAGCTGACTGTACGGGAACTAATCCAAGATGGAGCAAAGTCGAGACAGGAATAAGCTGCAGAGCAGAGTTGTGCTGGAGCTGATCCGAGATAGAGTGAGGAGTTGCAGAGCCGAGACACATTGGAGCTGAACAAGGAGTTGAATTTGAGTTGAAGCCAGGATGAGATGGAGCCATGAAGAGTCAGAAAGGAGTTGCCGAGCTGGGTGGCAGGAGCCGATCCGAGATAGAGCGGGCTGAGATAGAGCCATGTAGAGTCAGAAAGGAGTTGCAGAGCTGGGATGCTGGAGCTGAACCGAGACAGAGCCGATCCCAGATGGAGCCGAGTGGAGAGAGGAGTCGCAAACCTGAGGCACATCAGAGCTGAACCAGGAAGGAGTTGAACGTGAGATGAGAAGGGAGTTGCAGAGCCGGGTTGCGGGAGCTGATCCAAGATGGAGCGGGCTGAGAAGGCGCTGGGTTGCGGGAGCCAATCCCAGATTTGCAAAGCTGGGTTGCAGGTGCAGATGGAGCTGGGTGGAGATGGAGCCATGTGGACTCGGAAGGGAGTTGCAGGAGCCGATCCAAGATGGATTGGGCTGAGATGGAGCCGAGATTGGATGGAAGCTTGAAATAGGGGGATGAAGGGGGTGGGGGGAGGATGAGTGGGTGAAAGTGTGTGTGAGAGAGAGAGAGAGAGAGAGAGAGAGAGGGAGGAGAGAGAGAGGGAGGGAGGGAGGCTGGGATGATGAGGGAAGGGGAGGGATGATAAAAGGAAGGGGGAGGGATGGTAAAGGAAGGGGGAGGGATGGTAAAGGAAGGGGAGGGATGATAAAGGAAGGGGAGGGATGATAAAAGTAGGGGGGGTGATAAAAGGAAGGGGAGGAACGATAAAGGAACAGGGAGGGATGATAAAGGAAGGGGAGGGATAATAACGGGAAGGGGAGGGATGATAAAGGGAAGGGATGAAAACCGGTGGAAGTGGGAAGTGGGATGGGAAAATCCCATAGAAAGGGGGAGGTGCTTGGATCAGTAGATTGAGTATTGTAATGACATTAAATAATGTAACGACGTCATGTAGAATGTGCATAGGCATCGTGATGACATTGCATAGGGCGAACGTGGTGTAGTCATGTGGTCTGCGCAGCCGGGTGAGCTGAGGGTCAAACAATGGCAGCAAAAGTAGGTTTGTTGACCTCCGCCGGAGCCGAGACAGAGTGGAATACATCAGCATGGGAGACACGATTCATCTATCAGGGCTCACTGGTGCACAGTCGCGGTCCAGAGGGCAGGAGCGGAGGAACGCGGGCCGGCGAGGTTTCAATCGCCGCATCCACGTTAGAAGCCCTGGAGCTGGGCAGGGAGACCGCGCGTGGGGGTGGAAATGGCTCGCAAGCCAGAGCAGCAGGTATGATGAAATGGATTTCTTTGGGATGTGGAATGGACTGTATCTTCATAAGGAGCAGGCTGACGGACGAAGGAAACTCACAAGGGAGAACATAGGTCTGTGCCAGAGTGACTAGCAGCTGCACCGGCGTCACGCGACTGATTGCGAACATGTCGTCACGGGAACGGAAGGTGAGGATGTGAATTTATAGGGCATTAGATTGAAAGAAGGAGGGGTTTCAGCCATGCCCCTCCCTCAAACTTCAGTTAAAACATAACTACATTAAATAAAGAGAAATTTGAGCATCATCTGTTTACATTTGACTTTGTTTACATTTTAACCGTTAAGAAAGTCAGTGGAAACTTCTTTTTAGTGCTCATCCTGTGTGATCACGATGATTTTACAATGCGTTAACCATATCATAGACCTTTTTACAGCCATATTGTGACTGTTGAGTCCCTACCTGTGCACCTGTAATGACCACTATTCGGTCATCAAACAATCGGACACAAGGGCTCGCTTTCCACTCTGTTTATTCTGAAACAGATTTTATAGTGTATCAATCTTCACAAGCTGAACATATAAAAATGAAACAAGAAGAAACGATACGTTTTTTTAATCCAACTTTGCTGCCGAGGGTGAGTTTTAGCTAGCTATTTAGCTACCATGGCTCAGTTAGCTGAAGCACATGTCTGAGCAATAATTTGACAAAAATAGCCTTTATAATCAAAACTACACTCTGAGAAAATTACCACCTGCTCATATAATGTGTCAGAAAAAATGTTTTAAAGTTTTTAACTCGATATGAACGGAATTGAATTATATATTCATGAGAAACCACAGCAGCTACGCACCGTCCATCTCAGAGCTCTCACTCGTCTGATGGATGTACGGCAGCAGCAGAGGGACACAGTCTGCAGTGATGTCACAGCAAGAAAAGACAAGCTCCCTAAAAATAATTATAACCTTTTTTATAAAAATATTAATAACTTTTTACAATTTTCTGAACCTTTTTTTACAAAAATGGAGTAATTTTGGTGAAACGCAATATTTTATCAACTGTTTAATTTCAACTCCGTTACACACCCACCCCTGTCTGTCTGCGTCACTCTGTTACTTTATTTTCTCTCTCCTGCCACCTAAACACAAATATGACTTTACAAAACAATACAAACACACAGAGCACTGCTGGTTGTTTCTAGAAGGTCTAATGACTTCTAATGTACACTAGAGTGAGTCTCTCTCTCTCTGTCTCTCTCTCTCTCTCTCTGTCTCTCTCTCTCTCTCTGTCTCTCTCTCTCTCTCTCTGTCTCTCTCTCTCTCTCTCTCTCTCTCTGTCTCTCTCCTCTGTCTCTCTCTCTCTCTGTCTCTCCTCTCTCTGTCTCTGTCTATCTCTCTCCTCTCGTCTCCTCTCGGGCTCGCCGATCTCTCTATCTCTCTCGCCCTCCCCGCTCTCCCTCTCAACTCGATCTCGTTCTCTCTCTCTCCCTCTCCATTTCTCAGTCCTGCCACCTCTTTTCTTCATTGTCCCACTTACGCTGCTATTCCATATGTACTCCCAGGTTTTTGTTTGTTTATTTGTTGTTTGTTTTTCCTACTTCTCTGATGTTCTTCATTCAAATTCTTTTTCTCCACCAGACTGCTGTTAAAATGGCTGCTCCCCAGGATGGTGGAGAAGCAGAGGATGCTGTGTTCCTTGCAGACTTATTTTTGGCTCAAGAGAAAGTGAGTATTTTAAATGAGCCATTCAGATGAGCAGATTTCACATATGGTGGGTGGAGAAAGATGATGAAGGAGGTCCACTGCAAAAAAGAAGTGGACAGACACGCAGACGGGTTTCTGCTTCGGGTTTGTTGATGTTAATTTGTAAGTCTGTGTGCAGCTGTCTGTTCCCATTTTGGAAAGCATGAGCTGAGAGGTAGGTCAGTACATGGTTCATACCATCACTTTTGGACTTGAATTTGCAGTGCCAATATTGAATCACCTTAGCAAATTCTTTTTAGTCCAGTAAGAGGTTTACTTAGGGAGAACTATCTCTATCTTTTTAATCTTTAAGCTGGCAGTAAACTCTAAACAACGAAAGAACCAAACAAAATCAAACTGCCCAACACGCTGTGTATATACACTTTACAAGAACTGGGCAACGCTAGAGGTTCTGTGCCGTGACCCAAGCAAGCATGTGGTATCAGACAGACAGGTCGCAGCCAACGGGAGGTCTCAGAACAAACAACATAGTGAGTAGAAGTCCTGTTCAGCTAGGCGCCACACCGCCCTGTATGAACACAGTCCACCACGTTGTTTTGGCAAAAAAATGCAATGTTGCTGATTCTGTACTGTCAGAATCATCACCGTCTCAGTGTTTGATTGGGAAGATGACACTACGACATAACGATTAAGCAAGTTAACAGAAAGTTTAAAAACTGTGTCTTTTTATTTCGCTCTGCTTTTATCCGTGTCATATTGCACTTTTATTTATTTCACCGTGGCCTAGACGTTGCTGTAGTGCTGCAGAATCACAAAGGATATTTTAATGAATTCTCTGTTTTGGTCATATCCCTCTTTTAGACAGCGAGCTGGAGAAACTTCAGGATGTTTTGACGTCGGTTGATGTCGACTATTCAGTAGAACGTCCATCAGCGTCCTCTTCATTGAACTTCATGGAAATTTGTGCCCCTACCAAATAAAGCACTTTAGAAGTAGATCAGACATAATGGACCAGAAATCACAACTTGAGCAACCTGCCAATTATTCAAATTAAGCAGACAAAATGTAAAATTATGTCATTCTAATGATGTAAAACAAAGAAACGCCAATTTTACCAAATACTGACTGATGTTATTAGTTGATGATCAACATTCTGTTTATATAAAAAAAAAGTGTCAAGAAAAATTTGGTCTTTATTGAAAAACACAACTGTAGCTTAGCTACACCATCAGCTCAAATCCTAAAAACTGCTGTCAGCCCTGCATGACACGGGAAAATTAGGCAGTATAAACAAGGTGGTGCTGTTCTACGTCAGTCATGTTGAGGGGTTTAATATCTTAACACTAAAATCCACCCTAAGCATAGTCAAGAATTTACAGTACAAAACCAATTAAATAATTTAAAATGCCATTTCAAATATCATCATGAAGACAACTACAGTTTCAAAAACCAACATGAGCTTAAAGACTCAATGCAGCTTATTAGGTAAATATTTAACCTGAGCTGTAACGCCGGACCATCCAAAGAAACTTACGTTTCACCACATAAGAATGTCTTATTCCTGAATATTTCTGTTCAGCTTGTGTCCATCCAAATTCATCAAGATCTTCTGGACAGAAAGCTGAAAACAAGGGCATAAAGGAGTCCAAATACCATGATGAATGCATTTCCAAGATTGTTGACCTCTATCCCAATGGCAGTGTCCCATAGCTCAGCATCATCCTCATTACTGTCTCTTCAAACTGTGTAAATCCCCACTGTTCACTCACATGTCCTTCTCCACATCACCAATACAGACCTGAACATAAACGCAAACACAATCACTGACCGGTCAGAGAAGTGCACAAGCAGACGTCTGCATTTTCAAGGCTTGTGAAAAACACAGCTGTAGCTTAGCTTTTCACCATCAGCTCAACTTCAATCAAAATCAGAGGTTAGCTGATGTTCATGGTGTACCAATAATATCAGGAATATTAAAGGGCTAATTTACTGATGTAAAAAATGATCCTACAGTGATCCACCTTTAGATAGATTTACATTCTGAATCAGCTGCAGGTAGAATTCATACTGCTGACGTTGAAGTAGCATCTCAAACTCCAATGGAACCTAGATAAGGTGAACATGCAGAACCTTCCTCAAACACTCATTTATAAAGCACTTTCATCACATCCTGGCATGTTAACCTTGTCTGAGTCCCTCTGAGAACCCACAGAACATCATTAAGCTACATATTTATGGCTCTAGACATCGGTTTTCTTCCAAGGATGAACTTTAAGATGCTCTTTCAGCATCAGCACTGTGTATTCTACCTGCAGAAATCAGAGTCTAATCAAATCAGTAAATCAAAGACTCCTCCTGGTTATATCCAATCATGGCAATTAATAAAGCTGAATAAGTGCTGAATCATTAGACTGGAATCATAACATTATTCTGTCAGTTCTAAGTTTTGTACAGCACCACCTTCACAAAACTAATGCTTTCACTGTTATTGCACAGATTTAGTGAAAGTGCATCTTTTGGTAAACGATTATTCTCTCCAATTACATGACAGGCAGCAGTTTTACCACTAATTTGTAAAGAACACACAGTGTAATTTTCACTGGAATCTTAAGAGATCCTGAACATCTAGTTATACCTAATATCTTGACATATATATATATATATATATATATATATATATATATATATGGTACTGAATATATATATATATATATATATATATATATATATATATATATATATATATATGTGTATATATATATATATATATTTTCAGTACCATATACATATATATATATAACCCTCCTAACCCTTGTGTGGTGTTGATGTGTTTGTTACTCAGTGGTCAGTGGACCCACCACATTGTTTAATTAAATCAATCATAACAGACATAACAATTTATGAAAAAATACCAGATGTTTAAAATATCACAAGTGTCCAGCGTTGAGGTCTCCTTTAGCAGCTGTAGCCAGTCAGCAGCCAACACCACATGTGTAATATAAATGTGTGGGGGGTGAACAGAGTGAAGACACTGAAAATGGGTTATTTTATATGTTCTTCTCAGAAAATGAGCAAAGGACAAGAACCTGAGCCTGAAATAATAATAAACCATTTATCTTTTGGTAAACATTGAAAATGGGTCCCACAGACCTGAACACTACTCAAGGGTTAATTACTGAGTTGAGGTGTTTCAGCCACATCCCATTGCTAACAGGTGTATAAAATCAATCACATAGCCGTGCAGTCTCCACAGACAAACACTGGCAGTAGAAGAGGTGGTGCTGAAGAGCTCAGTGACCTTCAGCGTGACACTGTCACAGGATGACACCTTTTCTTACTGTCAGTTTTTCTGACTGGCCCAGTGAACTGTTAGTGCTGTTATCATGATTTGTTGGCATTTCAGCCATGGAACACGGTCATGTACCAAAACAACATTCCACAGCAGTAAATATATGTAAATGTATCAATATCTTTTATTATATCACTTTCACAGGAGGGTGTAGATGAATTAGCAATAGATGAATTGAGCATTTTTTGTGTCCATGTACATTTTTTGGTGTCCATGTTAATTATGTCCTTATTAAATACAAATATCACATTATTCTACAATACCTCCTTTATGTGAAAGCATTTTTAATGCATCAGAATAAAACAAATTTTAGACACTTCTGCTTCCCAAAGACTCAAAACTTCCAATCGCCTCTGTGAAATAAATTAACTATTAAATAAACTATTTTTACAATCTATTGCAATTTTAACAATTTAACAATTACTAATTTGTGCCAAATATTTACCAAATCCGAATGTGCAACTGCAGGAGAAACATGAACATTGTGTTATAACAATGTTTATCTATTTGAAAAAAGTATAACCTTAATTTAAATGATAAAGGTTAATGTGAGTGTCCAAATACAACGGCTAGACATCATGACTGGCACTGGTACTGCTGCCTCTTTGGGCTTGGACAGGGTGACCGACAGCAGGTGACTTTAGGGCAGATCTCTCCAAAATACTGATAAAAATGCTGTTCTAACAAGCTGAACTGTGCCAATGGGGTTTGGATACCTCACTGATTATGTGTGGAAGCTCCTTTACTCAGTCGAACAAGCTTTTTACAGAGCTCAAGGCCTTCTGTCCACTGGGGATTTACCTCAAAAATGAGTGCAGTGTCCTCTTTGAAAGGCTGAGTGTACACTCAGCACTTGACCTGCACAGTGTGATGTTTTAGGACATGGTCCAGTTCTTTTGCTGTTTTTACTGCACACTCACAGACATGCTCTGTAGTTTCAAACTGTATAAAGCCTGAGATTTTGTTTTCCTCTAATTAGGGAATGCAACACTCAGAGTTTGTCTAAGCTGGCACAGTTATGGTGGTGGATTGCACCTCCTCAGTGTCCTGTACAATCTGCTCGCTGACATTAAAGCCAGTGATGGGGCGGGAGAGGAGTTTATTAGCTCTTTCATTGCGAGCACAGGAATGATCAGATCATTGGTGAAGACTATTCTAGAACCGAGCTTAAAAGCCACCCTAGGTATGGAATATTTGTTCCACTGGAAGCTGCCAGTATCAGTGCATCACCGGTACTGATCATTCCTGAAACATCTTTGAAAGACACCTCAGGAAAGCGCTCTCTCTTCCACCATTCATCATTAATACACACCCGAGGACCTACAACCAACAAGGCACTGTAACCATACAGGTATTGTGCCCGTGTGACCTTGGTGTTCAAGTTCATCCATGTCTCTCTGTTGACAGTTAAATTATCTTCTTGTGTCGATGTGAGGAGGAGCTGGGTGTTGCTGGAGTGGGTCATAGTGAGACTGGAAACTGTGGACTCATCTGAGAGTGGGCAAAGGTAAATTACTCGTCCCCTCTGAGTATCTTTGTAAGTGCTGGCCTGGAGATATCGCTCCACAGAATCATGATCTCTATTTCTGGGTAGCCTCAGTCCATTTTCAGTCTGGTACTGATTCCTTCCTCTCTTTCTAGGTGTCTGGTGATATTGGAAATTAGTGATGGTGATTTTGCCAGAGACATATTCTCAGTTCTGTCCAGATATTTGGAGGAATTCACTTTGTTTTATCAGGTCCTCTCTAGACAGCTGGTTTAACAGGCTCATCACTTCTATTTGACTGTACTTTCACCAAAGCAGGCCGCCTAATCTCATCCTGACCCCATGGCTTTTTGCTAGCACTGAAACGATGTGCTTGACTAGCCAGCTACAGTAATGCTAATATCAGCAGAAACAGTGATATCAGTGGAGACAAATGTGTCTCTACACAGTGTTGTTGTTTACTTTTTTACAGTATAATCTGTGGTAAATGCTCAAAGCTAATGGGGAGATAAATGTAGCATTTCCTCACTTCCAGAAAAAGACACTTTCCCCTCGACCCAGAGTCGTCATAGAAGGGTGGAAGGAGAACGGCGGGTGATGGGGTGCAGAGTTGTCACCAAGGAAAACTGAAGGGAGAGGAGAGAATTTGTAGGACTTAGAATGTAGAGGGGGAGGAGTTTCGGACGAAAACCTGGGTTTTCAAAACCCCTGAGGGATTTATAAACACATACGTTACAATGCATTCATAAGGTATCATGAATATAGCTACAACAGGTTTAGAAAATTATATATATATATATATATATATATATATATATATATATATAGACTGGAAATCCTGAATATATGGAATGAAACTTCAGAATATGGAATGAAAACATATGGAATGAAACTTGAGAATATGGGATGAAATCTGATGTCATCAACGCACTAGCGCCATCTTGTGTTTTGGAAGAGTGAGGTTCCGTACGGATGCCGGCAGTGTGACGCTATTTCTGAGTCAGCACGAGATCTAGTGTCAGTAATCCTGAAACGTGAGGGGATAATTAACACCCTGGCGAACGGATGTAAGAGCCAAAATAATACCAGTAACCGTATTTAATTCGGTTTTAACAATGAACTTCATTCACTTCCACTCTTCCACTGTGGAAGAGTGCAGTGAACCTCACAGGCCAGACAATTATCGTTAATCAGGCAAATGTTAATGCGTAGAGAAACATGCCTTCCACCTCACAGGAGCACCGGCATCAATCCCTACCTAAAATCTTCGCCGTTCACTTGAAAGGCCCCTCTTCCAAACCGGGAAGGTGACAGTACTGCACTCTAGGCTGCCTGTGGGCTGCTCCAGTGAGGGGGATGGCGTGTTCTTTTCTAGTGTTATTTTGGCTCGTATATCCGTTCACCAGGGTGTTAATTTTCCCTTCACTATTCAGGATTACCACTACTAGATTTCGTGCTGATGCAGACATCAAAAAAACAAGATGGCAACAAGTGCCTCGATGACGACATATTTCATTCCATGTATTCAGAATTTCATTCCATATATTCAGTATCATTCCATATATTTAGAGTATCATTCCATATATTCAGAGTATCATTCCATATTCTCAGGTTCATTCCATATATTTAGAGTATCATTCCATATATTCAGAGTATCATTCCATATATTTAGAGTATCATTCCATATATTCAGTGTCATTCCATATATTTAGAGTATCATTCCATATATTCAGAGTATCATTCCATATATTTAGAGTATCATTCCATATATTCAGTGTCATTCCATATATTTAGAGTATCATTCCATATATTCAGAGTATCATTCCATATATTTCAGACTATCATTACATATATTCAGAGTATCATTCCATATATTCAGAGTATCATTCCATATATTTAGAGTATCATTCCATATTCTCAGGTTTCATTTCTTATTCTCAAGATTCATTCCATATATTCAGAGTATCATTCCATATATTCAGTGTCATTCCATATATTTAGAGTATCATTCCATATATTCAAAGTATCATTCCATATATTCAGAGTATCATTCCATATATTCAGTGTCATTCCATATATTTAGAGTATCATTCCATATATTCAGAGTGTCTTTCCATATATTTAGACTATCATTACATATATTTAGAGTATCATTCCATATATTCAGTATCATTCCATATATTTAGAGTATCATTCCATATATTCAGAGTATCATTCCATATATTTAGAGTATCATTCCATATATTCAGAGTATCATTCCATATATTCAGAGTATCATTCCATATATTCAGTATCATTCCATATATTTAGAGTATCATTCCATATATTCAGAGTATCATTCCATATATTTAGAGTATCATTCCATATATTCAGAGTGTATTTCCATATATTTAGAGTATCATTCCATATATTCAGAGTATCATTCCATATATTCAGAGTGTCATTCCATATATTCAGAGTATCATTCCATATATTCAGAGTGTCTTTCCATATATTCAGAGTATCATTCCATATATTTAGAGTATCATTCCATATATTTAGAGTATCATTCCATATATTCAGAGTTTCATGTTGGACGAGAAGGCCTGGCTTGCAATCTCCGCTCTAATTCATCCCAAAGGTGTTCTATCGGGTTGAGGTCAGGACTCTGTGCAGGCCAGTCAAGTTCTTCCAATATATATATATTATTTTTGTCATTAAACAGGAGACGAAACTTCTTGAAATCTGAAGGGAAAGGAGAGAATGTGTAGGGCTTGGAATGTAGACATGGAGGAGTTTCGGATGTTGCCTTTCTCATCATCACAGAATCATCACAGAACATTCTGTATGTGGTGTTGAGGTTCACTTACACTGGCTGATTCATCACCACAGGAGCTGCTTGGTCATTTGCACCACCCATCGGAAGATGAGGTGACATGTGAGTTAACCTTCAGATATTATAGCTTTATAGCCCCACCCCCTCATGCGGAGCCAGCTAAGATGATTTTCCAGAAGGACACACATCACATGATCTCACCACACTGAAAAAAGGAAATGTAACATAAATAATAGAATACCTTCATAAACAAACATCAGCTTCATTTTTATATTTTTCTGAGAAAAACTTTAAGCAGTAAATCATGAACCTCTAGATCAGGATGTCTTTAAGATCAAGAAGGTGGGTCCAAACTTTAGACCCTGTAACAAAGGTGTTCATACTTCACAGCGTTACAGTGAGATTGAAATATTGTAATAAATGTTTAATTTTTCCATGTCTGCTTTTCTATTCTGCTCACAATAAACATGACTGCACACTATTTCATAAAGTGTATTATTTTACACACTGAATTAATGTTTATACATTTGTGAGCATTTATCTCTTAGTTAATAAGGTGAAAATATAAAACTAAAAAAGACTATTTTTTTAAATAATGGATGCATGTTGTTTTATGGAATCTGTTCCTAAAAGAAAAAATTAGCCCAACACAGATCCGGATCCAGAGTCTGGAATGGTGGAGGTGCTTTAGAAGCTTAGTGTGGATAATTTCTAATGAAAAGATATGAAAAACATATTATGGAAGGGAGGTCATGTAAAAATAGGACTGATCAGTGAGTGGGGGTCTTATTAGGAAGCAGGGGGTTCAGGGAGAGTCCTGGCTGAGATACTGGGCTCTTCTATATATATATATATATATATATATATATATATATATATATATATATATATATATATATATGTATATATAAGGTTTGTTGATTGACAGTGGTTTCCATAAAAGAAGGTAAATGAGAGTGAGGGGCGTGTCAGTGATGCACCGTTTCAAACATAGTTTATGAAACTGTATCAAAATCCTTTAATACTTACAGACTTTCTTTACACTTTCCATTAAAATGATTCCCGTATCTGGACGTCCTCCTTACACATTAACTGAGCAGTGCAGCTGTGTTTGTGATCAGAATGTGTTCAGATCCAGCTCTCCTGATTCTGAGATACACAAGCCCTCATTTCAAAATGTTCACGTGTGGCCTCATGTGAGATGAGTCAAGTCACGAGTCAGTAACGGGTGAGTCTGAGTGAAAATCTGATGAGTAAATATTTTTTTATTCCATTAACCTGAATCTGATGATGCTGGTTAAATGTTCTGTACAGTTGGTGGTCTTTAGATCCAGGAGGGGGAAAGTTCTCAGTGAAATGCTCTGATTGAACCAGAGAGTCTCGAATGTAAGGAGGTGAACCATCAGTCCAGCCTCATCTTCAGCCAGAGAAGATCTCCACAGAGTTCTCCACCACCTCAGCAGAAGAACCCATCCACAAGATCTACCATACCATCATCATACCATACCATACCATATACCATGAGTGTATATACATTTACATTCATACATTACAGTGTGGGGTCCTGTGGGGGTCCTGACCACTGAAGAACAGGGTAACAGAGTATGCAGAGAAACAGATGGACTACAGTCTGTAACTGTAGAACTACAGAGTGAAACTATACGGTCAGTGGAGCTGATAAAGTGGACAGTGAGTGTAGAAACAAGGAGGTGGACTTAATGAAGTGGACACTCAGTGTATATTTACATAAACACCACCTATCAGTTTTTTAAGTTAGTAAATAGTGAGCCTAATTCTAATTCAGGGATCCAATAAAACAACAGCATTCAGTGGCTCATCAGCCAATGACTGTGCTTGGAGGCAGTTTGAAGTGGAGCAGTGAGTGCAGAGCTCCCTCTACTGGCCAAACTGTATAGTGTTAAAATTCCAACCACTGAATTAAAAACATTTTTAAGACGGTAAAATGATGCGACTGTGATTATGTGTGTATAATATCATATGTAAAGGCTGCAGTGTATGACACAAGCTGTGTTCTGTGTTGTTTACTTTATGGGTGGAGTCAGTCGTATAAAACAGAATCACAGTGTAATGTGTCTTTAAATGAAATATAGAATAGATGGGTGGCGTGGTGGGTAGTGCTGTCGCCTCACAGCAAGAAGGGCTTGGGTTCGATTCCCCTGCTGGGCCACCAGGGTTCTTTCTGTGTGGAGTTTGTGTTCTCCCTGTGTCTGCGTGGGTCTCCTCCCGCAGGCCAATTGGACAAGCTAAATTGCCCCTCGGTGAGTGTGAATGTGTATGTCTGTCTGTCTGCCCTGTGATGGACTGGTGACCAGGGTGTATCCTGCCTTCCGCCCAATGACAGCCGGGATAGACTCCAGCAACCCTGCGACCCAGAAGGAGAAGCGGCTTAGACGATGTCTGTGTATAGAATAGATGCAGCGTTTGTTTATATCAGTGTGCATGTATAATAAGTTCATCCATTTTCGTACTGGATGAGCATCAATGTTATTGTTATTTTCTATGTTTTATTTTTATTATTAGTGTAATAGAAGATACTGATAATAGTTTTATTTAGTGATCCAAAACTCAAGCATTTCTAAATGCTGTTAAATTCTATAAATACATGTAAAATATATGGTAAGGCCTCTTTAGGACTT
>NW_023495966.1:0-12500 GCF_904425465.1 Colossoma macropomum | reverse complement strand
TTCAATACAATCCTCTGTTCAAACCAGATGAGCCCTCCAAGACAAATACATACACGCAAGATAGGAAAGCAAATATCAGTGTGATAAAATTTAAATATGTTTTATTTATATGAAATCTATAGTACAATTTTGGTGAATCTGTGCATGAACACTTCCAAATAAAGAACTGTTTTTAGAGATAAAACAGATTATAAAATTACAGGAACATGAAAAAAGGAAGTCTAATTAAAAGTATAAATAATATATATATATCTATATATAATCTTAACAGGTCAACACGTCCACTGTGAGTGAAGTGGTCTCTTCCTCTAATACAGACTTGGTTAAAGCAGTTATACTGTACTATACTAAACTATGTGTAAGTTAGCTAATTCTACTGTAAGTCTGAAAGACTCCTGGGGCCACACAGAGCCACATCAGCCACACCCAACAGAGGACTGTTTATAGAAACAACAGGAAACCCAAGTGAGAAATGATGAAACAACACCACAAGGGTGGGGATGAAACACAGGGCACGCACATCGTCTAATTGTCTGTAGGGAAACAAAACGGGAGAAGAGCACCTGGTAGCCTGACCAGACTCACCCTCTCTGCCCCCTAACTCTCTCTTTAAAGGGTAGGTGCAGGCCGTGTGGACGAGGTGCAGCTGGACTCTCATTAGTAAGTCCCAGATGAGCTGAAGAAGAGCGGCTCCACCTCCTGGACACGTGCACCTCACTGTCCACAACACTGGTGCTGAAATGCCTCTTCAGCACCCTGGAGAACGTCGGGAAAATCCTGGGTTGGCCTGGCTTGATGGAACCCTTTGGTCAACCATGACTCTACATACAACTGATGATTCATTGTGATGAATCAGTTCAGAACTGCTGTAACTCAGATTTGAACCAGACACGGTGTCACCGGAGAGATTCGGTCAACAAAGACAGCGTCCCTCTTAATGACGACAGAAAGAGCTGCTCTCAGTCAGGCTGAGGACCCTGAAGGATCCTGAAAGGTCACCTTTTACCCAGTTATACGATGATGGAAATGCCCAGTTCCAGCTCCTGGACCATCGGCCACCTCCATGCCTGGGCATGAACAAGTCCTTATCTCAGGTCTCAGTGTCCTCGAGGAACATGCCACAGTCCTCGCGATCAGGCCTTGGAGTAAGACGTATATTCTTAAGCAAAATATTCCACATTAAAAAGATTTAGTTGTGATTATGGGAGAAAATCCATATCCCCTCAGGAGATTATGGGGATGGGGGGTGTGGAGTTCTCTCACTGTTTACTTGGGGGTCTTGAAATGTTTTCCTATTTTGTCTGCTTCTCCTCTGGAGATCTGTGTGGTCTGATTGATTTGTGATTTGTGAAAACAAAACAGTGCCTGTTTACAATTTTCGTTATGTTTGAAGACTCTCGAGGCCTACTGTACACAGACACAGTGTTCCAGCACTGGGAGGGTTAAAACTAAGCTGGTGATCTCGTGAGGAGAGAGCAGCACTGAATCATTAAAGCTATTAGACCTGGTGGTCCATGTGATTAACTGTAGTTAAAGGCTGATGTCAGACAGACATGATACATTAACTGAAATCACTGTAACGCAGACTTTAGCACAGTCTGACTTTGCTGAGTCTCAACTGCCCTCAGGCCAACAAAACACATCAGCCAATCAAAATCTCTTAGCGTCTGTGACATCATCAGTGTGAGCCTGTTTTCTCTCCAAAAGAAATCTGAAAGACGGAGCAGAGCTAACCAACCTGCTGAAGTGTCTCATCTTAACGAAGTCACACGTCTGTCAGACTCCTGCTGATTTTCTTCTGCTAAACTGGGAGTTAGGCAGAGAAATGTGTAGCAAAACCCAGCCAGCTGGGTGAGCAGTTACCTTGTCTTTCAATGAAAGTTGTCAAATGTTGGCTACTTAGAACAAAAGTCAACATGCTCCACAACACAGAGCAACATAATACTGTCTGTACATTTGTAAATGATTGCTAAATCTGTGAAAGTGTCTGAATGTAGCTCATCTATGTAATGTGTTTGTTATTGTGAGTTTAGTTCAGAAAGATTAACTCTGTCTAACTTGTTTCCTTCATTACAAAATATAGAGATTATTTTCATTATTTCATTTGGGCATTTATGAGTCCAATAAGGTAAGGAATATTGTTTCTATAAACATAGTACTAAGCTAAACTGAGACGATTAGGCATCAAGAGCACGCTTTCATCAACATGTTTAGTCATTGAAAAGTAATATCTTTGTAAATTGCTGTGAGTGTAGTCCTGAGTCCATCATCATGTGTTGTCCTCAGTCCTTCATCATCACTGTGTTGTCAAGTTTGTAATAATGAGTCCATCATCTTCTTCATAAGCTGTTCATTATGTGCCTCATAAATAATGGCAATTTATTATCATACAAATTATAATGACATATCTTGTTGTTCAATACCTACAATATGCAGAATGCTATTTCAATTCTACTACAACTACTATTAGTAGTAATTTGCTCCAAATGTTCCTACCCCAATATTGCAATATACTGACCACAACCTATGCATTTCAACATGTTCAGACCGTTAGAACACTTGATTAAAATGCCATAGTCATGATGCACTGGCTGTCAAGAGGAGTATCTGGCATGAATGGCCTGATAAGACAGAGATATGACAGCACTTCATGCAGGTTTACTCAAGACTGAAATCATTCTTCACGCTTTGTAATGCTTTTTTTTAGTATTTTTTTTTATTTGTTGTGATGTTTGTAAGTGGATAAATAAATGAAAAATATTAAAAATATGGACAAATGGCAGGAATTTTTCACACAGATAAACACTGATATAACAGCACATATTAACATATTTAATTGTATGTTTGTATGATAGAAAGAAGAATTTAAAGAAACATCATTGACGTTTCTTTGCCATGTTGCAACTTTGAAAAGGAATGAATATACACTGTAAAAAGTGGGACTGGGGTTATTTAGTATTTACTAAATAACTGATAGTAACCTCTACATAATGAAAAAGACCATGTTCAGGTAGAAATAAACCTGAGCTGAATCCAATAAATTTGAACGGTTTATTAATTGCGTTTTACACAGTTTTGGTTGAATAAAATGAGCTGTGATGCACTGAGTAGAATTTACTTATGATTAATCAGGAACAACAACGATGCAGCAAATTGGGAGCTGTGTGGTTTTAATCACCTCACACTTTCGCCCAACACATTTTGTGCCACGTGGACACCAGTGACTACACGTTTCAGGGGTCAGTCCTCCAACTTCCCCAAGGTAAGACCTTTTTAATTATTGCTAGGAAACAAACAATTCCCAAGCATGCTGCTGTAGCAGTTGTCCATTCTTTTAAGTTACTGCAGCTACCAAACGTCAGATTTCCTGTGCTGTAAGTCAAATTTAAGCCAGCAGCTAGTGAATGCATTTTAGTTTGGATTAGCACTGAAGCATCTCCTGGGCTTAAATTACAGATTTTACTGTTGGGGTACGGACAGAGGCGAGGCTCTCTGATGTGTCGCCAAACAAACATATGGGTAGATCCCACCCGTATTGAGGAGAGCAGATTCCACCCATATTGAGGAGAAAAGATCCCACCCGTATTGAGGAGAGCAGATTCCACCCGTATTGAGCTCTGAGCCGTCACCAACGTTTCACCGCAGAGGCGACAACTGTGCGCCTAGAGCCGCTTCTGGAACCTAGAAAGGATTCAAAATGCGTTTGGTGAATAAATTATTTGTTTATTTGATGTAGCAACAGATTTTTAATTGGATATTTATTAAAACCCAATTCTGTAATTTGTGAATGTTGAACTCTTCACATTTCAAAATGAAAGTAAGCATCACTTGCTAACAGTTAAGTTAGCTAGTTAACTAGCTCGCTAGTGAGTCTCCTCTTTCAGATGACTGTTGACTCTCACAGAATGTGTGAGGCGCCTTTTTAGCTAAATTACAATTTTAAAGTGAGACAGTGTTGAATTTATGCTATAATAGACCGGTGTGTACATTTGTTACAGTTGCTAGCTAGCTAAATAACCTAGCTAGCTTAGCTACATATGCGCAAGCTTAGGCTAAGTTAATAGCTCTGCTCTCTCTGGCTAACCTGTGTTGACCATGATGGGCTCAGATCTGAGCAGGAGACGTCGAGAGACTGACCAGTGTTTGAATGACAGAAAAGCAGAAGCTAGCTAGGAGTTTAGAGGATAAACACAGAAATCTGAGGGGGGAGATGTGGAGTGACCGGCACAGGTAAAGCATTAGTTTAATAAGGTCAACTGAGCTGCTATTTGGCAACTAACTGCCCAGTGATTTTACACGCTAACAATGCTACGTTATATCACAGTAAAGTTTGTGAAATCTGTTCTTTCTTCTCCTCATGTCTCTGTTTTCAGGCTTAACCAGATCTTTTCTTCTTGCATTTACTGCACGTTTCCTACATCCACCACCAGCATTTCTCAGGTATGGAAGCAGCTTTTATTTACCTCTCTTTCTCCGGCATGTTGCTGTTTGTTTACTCTCATTTTTCTACATTTGTAATCGTCTGAGATGAATATGTGTGTCTTTCATTGAAGTCAGTGTTTTAAACTTCATAGTTATTAGTATGTCTGTGTTTCTCATGACTGACTGTTGACTGACTGTAATAAGCTTTGGGAAAGAACAGTGTTGTGGCATTTTTAAATGTGTTCTCATGTTGACTCGAGTACAGATGTTGACTGAACACCTTTTCACAGGTAATATTTAACCAAGAGTATTTTAGCTTTTACTCACATTACCAACACCTGTCTTACACAACAACTAAGAAGCTGTGTATTTTAGCCACCCTGCTCGTTTTATCTTTTACAGACATCCTTCTGTCTGCTTCTTCTGGTTCCCAACTGATCAGGAATCGTGCCAGGTACTTTCATTTATAGTATCTTTATGGTATTGCTCTTTGTAATATTATTATATATTACGCTAAACATTTTATTACGTCTTTTAGCACAAGGCATTGTCGATATTATGTATTTTAATATGTATTTGACTCACCTGCTTTGCTTTTTCCTTTACTTTGCTGTTGTATGAAAACAATAGAACTTTAAAGATTATTTTCTATTGTAAAAGATAGTACAGTGTTGTTCACAGTAACCTGCTCTTTCTTATATTGCTTTGCATACAACCTTTGTTTGTTCAGGATTCTTTATCCTTATGTTTTGTATGGTTAGTATTTATTACTAATTTTGCTCACTTATTTCTTCATTTTAGGTGCAGTCATGAGGAATCCATCTTCACAAACTGCAAGTGACAAAGAAATTGACCAGAGATCACATCTGTCAAGAGCTGAGTATATTTAACAGGTGGGATTCATCCTCTCTCTCAAACATACTCTACAAATATGCTCACTGGCTATCTTTACAGCACTCCTGACTTACAGACTCGAATCCATCTGTTTCTTTGTATACAGCGCCCCCTTTCCCTTTTTACAGGGCCACCGCAGAGCAGGTATTATTCATGAGACATTCTCAGCTCTGCAGTAACACTGACGTGGTGGTGGTGTGTTAGTGTGTGTTGTGCTGGTACGAGTGGATCAGACACAGCAGTGCTGCTGGAGTTTTTAAACACTGTGTCCACTCACTGTCCACTCTATTAGACACTCCTACCTTGTTGGTCCACCTTGTAGATGTAAAGTCAGAGACGATAGCTCATCTGCTGCTGCACAGTTTGTGTTGGTCATCCTCTAGTCCTTCATCAGTGGACTATTCTCGGTCCAGCAGCGATGTTGAGGTGATTAAAGCATTGCTGTATCTGATACACTAGTACCACACTTACTATGTCAGCGTCTCTGCAGTGCTGAGCATTAACCGATAATACCTGCTTTGTGGTGGTCTGGGAGGGTCCTGATCAATGATGAAACGATGTGAAAGGGGGGCTAAAAAAGTATGTAGAGAAAAAGATCAGCTACAATTTGCAGTTGCAGAACTACGAAGTGCACTCAACATGTCTGGATTGTGTGTAAGTTGTATGTATTTTGCTTAGGCAGTTAATGCAGTTGTTTCTAAAGTGTGTTCACCTGTGTTGTCCTTCTTCTCTTTGCTTGAGACTTTGCTGTACTTAGCACAACAAATATTCTTATGTTAGCTCAACTAAATATTTTAGTGCTGACAGATATCAGTCAGTGAAACCAGTCATGTACAGAAGTTGACCAAACAAGATAAAGATGGGGAAATTGGTATGAATGCTGAATGCTGGTTTCTCGTATATTTACTACATTGGAGCTCAGTTTAGCAGCAGACGGCCTGGCGTTCATCTTTGTGTAGGCGTCATGCTCAACCAAAGCATCAGTCTAACTTTGACTTTGTTTCTGTTTTCTGGCTACACAGCGGGTCGTGCAGGTAACTAGTGAACTCCTGATGGACAATGT
Organism: Colossoma macropomum; assembly: GCF_904425465.1. Lineage (NCBI taxonomy): Eukaryota > Metazoa > Chordata > Actinopteri > Characiformes > Serrasalmidae > Colossoma > Colossoma macropomum. The sequence goes on along the minus strand of NW_023495966.1, from coordinate 6,121 downwards.
GTGAGTTCTCATGCTGAACTGGTGGCAGTGCACACTTCCAGTTCCAGTAATCATCCAACATCATGTCCGTGTGAGACTCTATCCCACGTTGAGCACCATCTTCGGTCAAGTCTGGACTCATTATTCTTGATCAGCCTTTATATATATGAACATGTGCTGTTTTTTCATCATCTCAACACAGCTTTGTGAGTATCCTGGACATTTTATTGAATCATGCAAGAAAAGTTTCCTGAAGTTCATCAGTATAGTCTGTACCTTGGATTGAAATGGGTGTTACTTGTTGTTTCCTGTGTAATTTACCATAAGCAGTTGTTGACTGCTTAATTGTAATACCTAATTGTACCTAATTGTAATTTCTAATGTGCTGTACTGTATTTTTTACAATGAAATTCTGGAAACCACAGCTGCCGGTAATTTACTGTAAAGTTGAACTTTGCAACGAAATACGGTTCTGCTGTGTTTATCAGTGCTAGACTTTATGTTAACAGTATATTTGTTGTTTTGAAAATAATTTGCTGTGTACAGATTTACAATATATGCTTTTTTTCACAGTAATTAACCATAAACAAACAACAGTTCTCAACAGAGAAATTTACGGTTGGCAAAAAAAGCATACCGTAATGTCTTATACTTTTCCACTACATATGTTTATTGTGAAGATCTGGCAACCACAACTGTAGTAAAGTGTAGTAAATATAAACCGGTCTTCACCAGATATTTAGTAAATGTAAATACATTTTCCACAGATATTGAGTAAATATAAATCAGTTTTGCTCAGACACTTGGTAGATATTACTAAATTTTCCTTGTTAAATAAATTTGTATTTACTCGATATTTGTGGGCTACATTAACTCATAATGTGGCTACAATACAACACATTTAACTGTTGCTTTCATTAACATTTACTTAATTTTTTTGCTTAAATTTAGCTCATTTATCCAATGTTTTTTTTATCAAAGTTTATGTAAGTAAAATCTATTCAATTATATTACGTATCACTTGTTGCCATAATTTTTTTTTAAAGTAACCATTTTTTACAGTGTACTTCTGAAAAAAACTTTAATCTTATAAAACAGTACTGTATTTCATTATGATGTGATTAGACCATATTACTAATCCAATTATAGTTCTGTTCAGCTGTCACAAAAATGCTTTCTTGAAATGTATCCATATCTAAGGGTACAACAATTAGTCTAAAATATGAATATGTGTTAAATATTCTGTAGGCTGTGTGAGAATGCTGAATGAATTTGATATTAATTCTGCTGTATTTTGGTTTAAAAATAAATTATTAACATTTGTCATAACGCGTTTTCACCACCTCAAGTCCCGGTTTCTCTGCAGAATAAGAAACTGAAGAAACTGAAACGGGATGACCTCACTGATGAGCTTCTGTGGAAGACAAACAAGCTTCAACATAATACAGGACCTACAAGCAGTTGGAAGGGTCTTAAATCTGCTATAGGCAGAGCAATAAAACATTTCAAAATATGCAAACAGTGCAAGAAAATTATTTGATTGGTAAAGTAAATTGAATACAATTAGATACATTTATGTATAAGGTACGACCAGATTTACAGGTTTTCAGAGTTTGACCTTCTGAACATTATTGCAGTCTGTGCTTTTGAAACATTTGTTACAAAGTGACCCAGCTAACTTTAAGCTTGATCTAACCCTGGTGGCAGTGGCTTTATACATTTGCAAGGTATAAATGTTTAAAAAATACATATTTAGGTAGCATAATTTTATTTTCAGTCTTAGGTTAAAACCCCTTCTTCTTTCACTGTTTGGCTGTTCATCTTTAACATCACGATTTCATGCGTCTGAGTACCAAACCTGGATTAAACAAAAAAAAGTAATCACAGCTTGTAAAAATAAGCAGTAACATGGAAAATAAAGTGGACACAAAATCAGCTTACATCATAACCTTTGCATCATGGGGTGGGATGTCTTTCTTTCTTCTTGGTTCTTGTTTAGGCTCCACTTGTAACAACCTGGGTTTCTCCATCTATGGTCTTTGTTTTCTTGGGTTGTGCAAGTACCTCCCAAGGAAGGACCCGCTTCCCAACAAAAAACCAAATCAATTACGTAGATAAACAATGAACCTCAGCGATATAAAGCCACCCATTCTTTGTCATTATGTCAGTAAAAACTATGCTATATTGTATATTTGTATTCAAACCATGAAGAATTACACATCCTAAGCAGTCTTCTGAATCTGTTTAAACATACACTAAACATGAATGACATTTAAAAACAACATCAGCATCACTCCAGTGATATTGACATTGAGTATGGCTAGTTAATCACTGTATAAAATAAGATTGATTTGCTTAAGAAAAAAAGTGGTAGTAGTGATAGTAGTAGTATGATCACAGGACAGCAAACAATAAACATGATGGAGTCAGGACACACATGATGAAGATGATGATGATGATGATGGACTCAGGACATCACGTGATGATGATAATGATGGACTCAGGACAACACACATAATGATGTTGGACTCAGGGCAACACATATGATGAAGATGACGATGGACTCAGGACAAAACACATGATGAAGATGATGATGGACTAAGGACAACACACATGATGAAGATGACGATGGACTCAGGACAACACATGATGAAGATGACGATGGACTCAGGACAACACATGATGAAGATGACGATGGACTCAGGACAAAACACATGATGATGATGATGATGGAGATGATGATGATGGACTCAGGACAACACATGATGATGATGGACTCAGGACAACACACATGATGATGATGATGATGAAGGACTCAGGACAACGCATGATGATGATGATGGTCTCAGGACAACACATGATGATGATGATGGACTCAGGACAACACACATGAAGATGATGATGGACTTAAAACCATTTTTCAGTGTCTTCTTAGATGAAGCAAACACTCAATGAGCTCTTCGCAACATGTCAACAACATATGAGGGTTAGGATTAGGATTAGGGCCAGGGTGAGAGTCAGGATTAGGCCCAGGGTGAGGATTAGGATTAGGTTTTGGGTTGTGGTTTAAGTCAGGGTTAGGATTAGGGCCAGGATTAGGGTTAGAATTAGGTTTGGGATTGAGGTTAAATTAAGGGTTAGGATTAGGGCCAGGGTGAGGGTCAGGATTAGGTTTTGGGTTGTGGTTTAGGTCAGGGTTAGGATTAGGATTAGGCCCAGGATGAGGGTTAGAATTAGGTTTTGGGTTGAGGTTAAGGTTAGGGTTAGGATTAGGTCCAGGGTGAGGTTTGGGTTTTGGGTAAGGTTGGTCAGGCTAGGTATTGCATAATGGAAGTAACATATTAACAACACATCTACTTAATGTAAGTAATGTATTAATGGAACAGCTACAAGATATTTACTTCAGTGTATTCAACTTCACTACTGCTACTCCACTGATATGTTGTTGGTGTGTTACAGATACTCTGTTAAGAGTTTATTAATCATCTACGAAGGACCACTCCAAATAATGTTTTGCCAAAAGCTACTTTTGTCTTATTTGACCATAGAAGCTGGTTCTGGTGAACAAATGTGCTTAAACACTGCAGTTTGTCTAGACCCTACACTAATTAAAACAGCACGATTATTACTAATGTAACTAATTATAATGTGTTATCATGTGTGATGTTTCAAAAAGGTTTCTTGAATGAGGCCTTGAATGAGAAATTATGCATCTTTTTTTCTAAACACTACATCCAAATCAGAAAAAGGGAGGAGCTGAAACTGCATACTTTAAAATCAATATTCTCTTAATATTATTTATTTCATTAAATAATGAAACATTTTATACAATTATAATTGTTATCATAACCTTTATTTATATAGCACAAAGTTAACATAGTGCTTTATTGAGAAAAAAGTCAAAGTGTAATAATCATATAATGCAGCTGAAAAAAGTAGGACATGAAATACAAAGGCAATTCAAACAAAATAAAAAAGAAATAAGGCAAACAGCATAAGAGGATTTAGGATTCAGCTGTGGTTAAATACCGTAAATTAAAGACAAAGGGCATAAAAATAGTTAGAAATGAAAAGTTGGAGGATAACACAATCAAGGAGAGTAAAACATAAAACAAAAACAAAAGACAAAATATATTTCATAATGAATTACAGCTAAAAGGCAGAACATGTAAATAGAAATGCGATTATCTATGAAGGAGAATATAGGTTCCAAAGGTAAACTGATTAAAAATCATCACATTTGGTAACAGAAGTCATGTTTACTCTCAGCATGCAGTCTAGGGAGCAGTCTATGCAGGAGGCAGCATAAGGTGCCTTATTTTGACCAAATCTCAAGGCATGTACTGTTTTTCAGAGAAGGCAATCCCTCAATACTGTTCGTCAGTATTTTACCCAGAGAAGTGATATATTTAGAGATTTTTTCCTGTTCTCAGGAACTAATGTTGCAGAAGCAGAGAGGCGCTGGCTGAGGAAGAGGAGCTGAGGAAGAGGGGCGGCTCACTTTTCCAGCATATGTGGGGAAAATATGGCAGTACCAGTGCTACAGATTGACATGGAATGGTGAAAAATACTGTAACTGACTGTGCTTAAATAATAAACAATGTTTCTGCTGAAGTTGAGAGGATAGAAAAGTTTTGGTAACATTTGTAAAATGTTACAGACAATTTCTGTTTTCATAGCCTAAATTGACAAACTGGAGCACTAACATATTATATTTCTATTAAAAACCTATGGATGGAGGTGTCGCTACTAAAAACTCATGATAGCATCTGCCATGACATGCTAATGGCACAGTTATGCCAGTGTTATGTAGCAGAGTTTTAGTAAAGTGCCACCCAATTCCACATCCAGAGAATCAGCAGCATGCTAGATGTTTGGCTGGAGGGAGAGGAACATCAGACGGGGGATTAGGATCAAAAGTAAATCTCACGTCGTGGCAGAAGAGGAAACATTCCTTGCCAAAGCCGAGCTGGTACTGCCACACATATAATTTTGTTTTGGGCTTTATTGTCATGCTCACTGTTTCTTCCTTATTAGTCACATCTGTCCAGTTTTTACTACATGTTTTTTCACATTTTCCACCATATTCTGCTGATAAATCGACTTTAAAGATGGCTGTGATCAGATCTGGAATAATTTTTGCAGTTATGTTCACAGTCCAGTTATGATCTAAACTTGATGTCTTGGACTTGGTGTAACCCACTTCATGGATTATCTTTTTTTCCCACTTTATGGGCTCTTCAGTATCATTTCCAAATGTCTTAATGAGCTCCCATTTCCTAAACTCTGGGCCATGTGTTTCAGCGAGCCCTCCAGGAAGGAAGTTTACAACATCTGGGTGAAATGAGAGTGTCTTTCCTTTATCAACCAATGCAGGACCAAGATCATTCATCTGAAATTGGATCCCCCACAGATCTGTTTTCTTGACAAAACAAAGGTGGCTATTTGTGCCCCAGAAGTACGGAGCATTCTTTAAGTAATCAACTTCTTCATTTAACTTACGCACATGTCTACTGTCTGTTTTCAGGTAAGATGTTTCGTGACATGAGCCCTTTTCCTGATCAATTGCGTAGAATTTTCCTTTTGCCCACAGATAGTGGTCCCCCCCTTGAAAGTCTGAGCGGAGTTCAAACACCTCAGCATCAGAATCTTTGCTCAGATCAGTGACACAGCGACAAGTTTTGCCCTTGATGATGTAAAATTTTTTGTCTTTATCAGCCAGGTAGTGGTCTCCACCCTGACAGGAGGGGTGCAAGCTGTAAACTTCAAGATCCTTCCCTTTATGGAAATCTGTTGATTCCATGTAGCAGCCGAGATCAGAGCGAATGATATAATGTTTTTCACCTGTGCTGCAGATATCAACACCTTTGGCTTCACTCTTTGGGACGATGCCAGTTCTGTTCATTCTGAAAAGTGAAGAAATAGATTAATTGTCCTTCTAAGAAGCAGAATTTTCATTTTACAGAAGCAGACAATAGACAGACAATACAAAAGACACCAAACAAACAATAAACAGAACACATCTATACAGGGACCCCAAAAAGTATTTAGACACTTTAATGAAGTTTTTTTAGGTTCCTTCATCAACTGTTGAAGAAAATGAGATCTGTTTCAGACAAAAGCACTTTTAGCACAACATGAG
>NW_023495965.1:1675000-1773076 GCF_904425465.1 Colossoma macropomum | reverse complement strand
CAAACATAACCTAGGTCCTGGTTTTTCTGCCACTTGTTTGGGTAGATGGACTGGGATAGGCCCCAAGATGAGACCATTTCTCAGACCTTGTCTGGCTGACCTGGGCAACCTAGCGGTGTTAACAAAGGGTCAGTTGGGCAGGTGGTAAGTATTCAGCCTCTCTGGGTCCACTAGGACAGCACGCAGGGAAGGTGGTCTGGGGCAAACAGACCTTAAATGAGTGCCCAGTCTTCTATCAGCACACACACCACAGAACACAGCAGTTTAGAATTTAAAATAAAGAAACTTTTGTGAAGGAAAAGGCTAAAATAGCATTCTCAAAAATACAAAGGCATAAAAAAAATATATATATATTAGCTTTTATATTATATAAGACATAAAAATACCTTAAAAATAAATTATTGAATTGAACATGGGACACAAGCCTGGGCTTGATCAACCTATGGCTGGCCGCCTAGGATGAGGGTGTATAGCGTTTAAAGGCCGAAACACCCGATGACTCTGAGGTACACTACTGATGATGTGTCCTAAAATGTCCTAAAACCTCTCTTCACCTGTTTGTTCTTTGCCTTGCAGTGCGGTTGGAAAAATTAAATATAACTACATCTACTAGGAACAATTTTCAAATAGACAAATAAATAAAAGGAGATTCACTCCCAGACAGAGGGACTGGAAGGCCCGATGGCATTGCTTAACAAGCGGTGGCCCGTGCATTACCCTTGATCTTCCTATCCAACCACAACTGTCTGATGACCGTTGATGGGGGAAGTCATTGTATGTTCCCCTAAGCTAACCCTAACCCTGACCCTGACCCTGACCCTGAACCTGACCCTGACCCTAACCCTAACCCAACCCTAAGGCTAACCCTAACCCTAACCCTAACCTTTGATGTTTCACCAAATTTCCCAAAATACCTAAGGCTATAGTCTTACCTTCGTGTCCGTTTTTTGACCATTCATAAATTCCCTTAATATTCACCCCAAGGCATTAAACTGTGTTGGAAAATGTATGACCATGATGTATTTTGTCCAAAAAATTCAAATTCCATCATAAAATGAACATGTGATATTGCGCCAAATTTCCCAAAATACCTAAGCCTATAGTCTTACCTTCGTGTGCGTTTTTTGACCGTTCCTAAATTCCCTTAATATTCACCCCAAGGCATCAAAATGTGTTGGAAAACGTATGACCATGATGTATTTTGTCCAAACAATTCAAATTCCATCATAAAATGAACATGTGATATTGCGCCAAATTTCCCAAAATACCTAAGGCTATAGTCTTACCTTCGTGTGCGTTTTTTGACCGTTCCAAAATTCCCTTAATATTCACCCCAAGGCATCAAAATTTGTTGGAAAAAATATGACCATGATGTATTTTGTCCAAAAAATTCAAATTCCTTCATAACATGAACCTTTGATGTTTCGCCAAATTTCCCAAAATACCTAAGGCTATAGTCTTACCTTCGTGTGCGTTTTTTGACCATTCCTAAATTCCCTTAATATTCACCCCAAGGCATCAAAATGTGTTGGAAAACGTATGACCATGATGTATTTTGTCCAAAAAGTTCAAATTCCATCATAAAATGAACATGTGATATTGCGCCAAATTTCCCAAAATACCTAAGGCTATAGTCTTACCGTCTTGTGCGTTTTTTGACCGTTCATAAATTCCCTTAATATTCACCCCAAGGCATTAAACTGTGTTGGAAAATGTATGACCATGATGGATTTTGTCCAAACAATTCAAATTCCTTCATAAAATGAACCTTTGATGTTTCACCAAATTTCCCAAAATACATAAGGCTATAGTCTTACCTTCGTGTGCGTTTTTGACCATTCCTAAATTCCCTTAATATTCACCCCAAGGCATCAAAATTTGTTGGAAAATGTATGACCATGATGTATTTTGTCCAAACAATTCAAATTCCATCATAACATGGACATGTGATATTGCGCCAAATTTCCCAAAATACCTAAGGTTAGTAATACCTAGTTAATTTTATGATGGAATTTGAACTTTTTGGACAAAATACATCATGGTCATACGTTTTCCAACACATTTTGATGCCTTGGGGTGAATATTAAGGGAATTTATGAACGGTCAAAAAACGCACACGAAGGTAAGACTATAGCCTTAGGTATTTTGGGAAATTTGGCGCAATATCACGTGTCCATGTTATGATGGAATTTGAATTGTTTAGACAAAATACATCATGGTCATACATTTTCCAACAAATGTTGATGCCTTGGGGTGAATATTAAGGGAATTTTGGAACGGTCAAAAAACGCACATGAAGGTAAGACTATAGCCTTAGGTATTTTGGGAAATTTGGCGCAATATCACAGGTTCATTTTATGAAGGAATTTGAATTGTTTGGACAAAATACATCATGGTCATACGTTTTCCAACACATTTTGATGCCTTGGGGTGAATATTAAGGGAATTTAGGAACGGTCAAAAAACGCACACGAAGGTAAGACTATAGCCTTAGGTATTTTGGGAAATTTGGCGCAATATCACATGTTCATTTTATGATGGAATTTGAACTTTTTGGACAAAATACATCATGGTCATACGTTTTCCAACACATTTTGATGCCTTGGGGTGAATATTAAGGGAATTTATGAACGGTCAAAAAACGCACACGAAGGTAAGACTATAGCCTTAGGTATTTTGGGAAATTTGGCGCAATATCACATGTTCATGTTATGATGGAATTTGAATTGTTTGGACAAAATACATCATGGTCATACATTTTCCAACACAGTTTAATGCCTTGGGGTGAATATTAAGGGAATTTAGGAACGGTCAAAAAACGCACACGAAGGTAAGACTATAGCCTTAGGTATTTTGGGAAATTTGGCGAAACATCAAAGGTTCATGTTATGATGGAATTTGAATTGTTTGGACAAAATACATCATGGTCATACGTTTTCCAACACATTTTGATGCCTTGGGGTGAATATTAAGGGAATTTATGAACGGTCAAAAAACGCACACGAAGGTAAGACTATAGCCTTAGGTATTTTGGGAAATTTGGCGCAATATTACATGTCCATGTTATGATGGAATTTGAATTGTTTGGACAAAATATATCATGGTCATACGTTTTCCAACACATTTTGATGCCTTGGGGTGAATATTAAGGGAATTTATGAACGGTCAAAAAACGCACACGAAGGTAAGACTATAGCCTTAGGTATTTTGGGAAATTTGGCGCAATATCACATGTCCATGTTATGATGGAATTTGAATTGTTTGGACAAAATACATCATGGTCATACGTTTTCCAACACATTTTGATGCCTTGGGGTGAATATTAAGGGAATTTAGGAACGGTCAAAAAACGCACACGAAGGTAAGACTATAGCCTTAGGTATTTTGGGAAATTTGGCGCAATATCACATGTTCATTTTATGATGGAATTTGAATTGTTTGGACAAAATACATCATGGTCATACGTTTTCCAACACATTTTGATGCCTTGGGGTGAATATTAAGGGAATTTAGGAACGGTCAAAAAACGCACACGAAGGTAAGACTATAGCCTTAGGTATTTTGGGAAATTTGGCGCAATATCACATGTTCATTTTATGATGGAATTTGAATTGTTTGGACAAAATACATCATGGTCATACGTTTTCCAACACATTTTGATGCCTTGGGGTGAATATTAAGGGAATTTAGGAACGGTCAAAAAACGCACACGAAGGTAAGACTATAGCCTTAGGTATTTTGGGAAATTTGGCGAAACATCAAAGGTTCATTTTATGAAGGAATTTGAATTGTTTGGACAAAATACATCATGGTCATACGTTTTCCAACACATTTTGATGCCTTGGGGTGAATATTAAGGGAATTTAGGAACGGTCAAAAAACGCACACGAAGGTAAGACTATAGCCTTAGGTATTTTGGGAAATTTGGCGCAATATCACATGTCCATGTTATGATGGAATTTGTATTGTTTGGACAAAATACATCATGGTCATACATTTTCCAACACATTTTGATGCCTTGGGGTGAATATTAAGGGAATTTATGAACGGTCAAAAAACGCACACGAAGGTAAGACTATAGCCTTAGGTATTTTGGGAAATTTGGCGCAATATCACATGTTCATTTTATGATGGAATTTGAATTGTTTGGACAAAATACATCATGGTCATACATTTTCCAACACATTTTAATGCCTTGGGGTGAATATTAAGGGAATTTAGGAATGGTCAAAAAACGCACACGAAGGTAAGACTATAGCCTTAGGTATTTTGGGAAATTTGGCGCAATATCACATGTTCATTTTATGATGGAATTTGAATTGTTTGGACAAAATACATCATGGTCATACGTTTTCCAACACATTTTGATGCCTTGGGGTGAATATTAAGGGAATTTATGAACGGTCAAAAAACGCACACGAAGGTAAGACTATAGCCTTAGGTATTTTGGGAAATTTGGCGCAATATCACATGGTCATTTTATGATGGAATTTGAATTGTTTGGACAAAATACATCATGGTCATACATTTTCCAACACATTTTGATGCCTTGGGGTGAATATTAAGGGAATTTATGAACGGTCAAAAAACGCACACGAAGGTAAGACTATAGCCTTAGGTATTTTGGGAAATTTGGCGCAATATCACATGTTCATTTTATGAAGGAATTTGAATTGTTTGGACAAAATACATCATGGTCATACATTTTCCAACACATTTTGATGCCTTGGGGTGAATATTAAGGGAATTTATGAACGGTCAAAAAACGCACACGAAGGTAAGACTATAGCCTTATGTATTTTGGGAAATTTGGCGAAACATCAAAGGTTCATTTTATGAAGGAATTTGAATTGTTTGGACAAAATACATCATGGTCATACGTTTTCCAACACATTTTGATGCCTTGGGGTGAATATTAAGGGAATTTATGAACGGTCAAAAAACGCACACGAAGGTAAGACTATAGCCTTAGGTATTTTGGGAAATTTGGCGCAATATCACATGTCCATTTAATGATGGAATTTGAATTGTTTGGACAAAATACATCATGGTCATACGTTTTCCAACACATTTTGATGCCTTGGGGTGAATATTAAGGGAATTTATGAACGGTCAAAAAACGCACACGAAGGTAAGACTATAGCCTTAGGTATTTTGGGAAATTTGGCGCAATATCACATGTCCATTTTATGATGGAATTTGAATTGTTTGGACAAAATACATCATGGTCATACATTTTCCAACACATTTTGATGCCTTGGGGTGAATATTAAGGGAATTTAGGAATGGTCAAAAAACGCACACGAAGGTAAGACTATAGCCTTAGGTATTTTGGGAAATTTGGCAAAACATCAAAGGTTCATTTTATGAAGGAATTTGAATTTTTGGACAAAATACATCATGGTCATACGTTTTCCAACACATTTTAATGCCTTGGGGTGAATATTAAGGGAATTTATGAACGGTCAAAAAACGCACACGAAGGTAAGACTATAGCCTTAGGTATTTTGGGAAATTTGGCGCAATATCACATGTTCATTTTATGATGGAATTTGAATTGTTTGGACAAAATACATCATGGTCATACGTTTTCCAACACATTTTGATGCCTTGGGGTGAATATTAAGGGAATTTATGAACGGTCAAAAAACGCACACGAAGGTAAGACTATAGCCTTATGTATTTTGGGAAATTTGGCGAAACATCAAAGGTTCATTTTATGAAGGAATTTGAATTGTTTGGACAAAATACATCATGGTCATACGTTTTCCAACAAATTTTTATGCCTTGGGGTGAATATTAAGGGAATTTAGGAACGGTCAAAAAACGCACACGAAGGTAAGACTATAGCCTTAGGTATTTTGGGAAATTTGGCGCAATATCACATGTCCATGTTATGAGGGAATTTGAATTGTTTGGACAAAATACATCATGGTCATACGTTTTCCAACACATTTTGATGCCTTGGGGTGAATATTAAGGGAATTTAGGAACGGTCAAAAAACGCACACGAAGGTAAGACTATAGCCTTAGGTATTTTGGGAAATTTGGTGCAATATCACATGTCCATGTTATGATGGAATTTGAATTGTTTGGACAAAATACATCATGGTCATACATTTTCCAACACATTTTGATGCCTTGGGGTGAATATTAAGGGAATTTAGGAATGGTCAAAAAACGCACACGAAGGTAAGACTATAGGTATTTTGGGAAATTTGGCGCAATATCACATGTTAATTTTATGATGGAATTTGAACTTTTTGGACAAAATACATCATGGTCATACGTTTTCCAACACATTTTGATGCCTTGGGGTGAATATTAAGGGAATTTAGGAACGGTCAAAAAACGCACACGAAGGTAAGACTATAGCCTTATGTATTTTGGGAAATTTGGCGCAATATCACATGTTCATTTTATGATGGAATTTGAATTTTTTGGACAAAATACATCATGGTCATACGTTTTCCAACACATTTTGATGCCTTGGGGTGAATATTAAGGGAATTTAGGAACGGTCAAAAAACGCACACGAAGGTAAGACTATAGCCTTAGGTATTTTGGGAAATTTGGCGCAATATCACATGTTCACAGTTACAGAACAGACGTAAACAGAGACGGAAGCAAGCTAATACTGCCAGTTTCTCTTCTGCCTCAGGAAAGAGGAAAGCATGTTTTCGTTGTGGATCTGAAGCACATTTGGCCAATGCTGTGAACTGTCCTGCTGCACAAGTGACTTGCAGACAATGTAAAAAAAACAGGGCATTTTGCCAAAATCTGTCATGCTGCACCAACAGGTACTCGAGATGTACATGAAGTTGAATTACCAGAGGCTACAGTACTTTGTACAGAGGAATCTACACAGGCACCAGGCAAAATTACGTGTACGGTGAAAGTCTCAGCATTGGGTTCACTGCCTTGCTTGGTCAACTTGGTTGTCGACACTGGATCATCTGTGTCAATTTAATTTGCGTAGACCTTAAAAAGACCATTCCCCCCCAAACACAGTGTAACTAGCAGAGAATTAAACCTTGCTCTACTCAAGGTCACTAAATAAAAATTCGAGATCTTATCAAGGAGCATAAGCTGGATTTTATATTTCTGTCGGAAACATGGCTCAGTGATAATGGCACAGCAACTTGAAGCTGCTCCTGAAAACTACAGATTTATGCATACAGTAAGACAGGGCAGACGAGGAGGAGGAGTGGCCTGCATTTATAATAGTGACTTTATCTGCAAAAGTACCTCTATTGGTGAATTCATGTCTTTTGAGTATGTTGCTATCAACCTTTTTAATGATACACCTGTGTTAATAAATGTAATATACAGACCTCCGAAGCGAAATAGTAAATTTGAATTATTATCAGTAGCGTCCACAAACTATGATGAGATTCTTCTGTCTGGGGACTTTAACTTAAATATCTATAGTCCTTCAGATAGTAATGCATTAGAATTCATTAGACTTCTAGAGACATTTGATTTGAAGCAGCACGTGGGCAGCTCTACCCACAAGCTAGGTCACATTTTGGATCTGGTCATCACTAAAGGTTTAAAAACAAAGGTGTCCAAAATCTCGGATGTTTTCTTATCAGATCACTTCTGTATTTTCTTTCAAATCAATTTAGAAGTAAAGAAGAAAGTACCTGAAAGTTACTTTAAAACACGTTACATAGACTCAGAAACAGTTGAAAAGTTTAAAACTGTTTGTAATATTTCAGCGAATACAGATACGACTCCATCCTGTAATGATCTAGTCTCCGATCTAAGTGCTAGATTACGGGAAGGCCTTGACCTTCTCGCCCCTATAAAAAGGAAGAAAAGCTCGCGCACTCTTAAAAATCCATGGATGAATGCAGAAATATGCCAGCTTAAGAGAAATTGTCAAAAATCAGAGCGCTTATGGAGGAAAACTAAACTGCAGGTACACTATGATATTCTCAAAGAGCAGATCTCAAGCTATAATAATGCTATGAAAATATCCAGACAGCCATATCTCTCTAGTGTAATCAATAGACACAAAAATAATACCAAAATCCTTTTTTCCACTATAGGCCGACTAATTAACCCTAACTTCTCTGCTAGTGTGTTTAATGATTTATCTTCTAATATCTGTGAAGAGTTCGCAATTCATTTCCAAAATAAAATAGACCTGATACGACAGGGTGTAGCTCAGCAGATGCAAACAAGCTCCTATAATGTTCCTGATAGGTCACCTACATCAGTAATGACATCTTTCTCTGTTATCAACTATGAGAAGCTCACAACTATTTTAAACAAACTAAGTTCATCCACATGTGATATTGACCCTGTTCCTACTTCATTCTATAAGAGCGTATTTGATTGTGTTCACAATGATGTTTTAACTATTGTAAATTGTTCTCTGTCAACAGGTGTTTTTCCAGATGCTTTCAAAACTGCCCTGGTGAAGCCTCTGCTAAAAAAAAGAGTAGCATGGATCCTTCCATATTAAATAATTTTAGACCGATTTCAAACCTACCTTTTCTAAGTAAAATCTTAGAAAAAGTTGCTTTCAAACAACTAAATACGTATCTAAAGTCAAACAATTTATATGAGACGTTTCAGTCAGGTTTTCGTTCTAACCATGGTACTGAAACAGCATTGCTTTGCGCTATGAATGACCTCAGGCTCAGCGCTCATGCACAAAATCCTTCTATTTTGGTTTTATTAGATCTTAGTGCAGCCTTTGATACCGTTGACCACAAGATTTTACTCCAGCATCTTGAATACTGGGTCGGCCTCTCAGGCACAGTTTTAGAATAGTTTAAATCATATTTAAGTAATAGGCAGTTCATGGTTTCACTTGAAAATCATTCATCAAAACGATTTGCCGTTTCTTGTGGTGTCCCCCAAGGTTCAGTCTTAGGGCCTTTGCTTTTCTCTTTGTACATGCTACCTCTAGGTGATGTTATTAGGAAACATAGTATAAATTTTCATAGCTATGCTGACAACACCCAGTTATACATTACTATTCCTTCTGAAGATCAAGACTCTGTAGACAGACTAACCAGCTGTGTGTCAGATATTTCTCAGTGGATGTCGCAAAACTTTCTACAGTTAAATCATGAAAAAACTGAATTACTGGTTGTTGAAACTCTTTTCGATTTTTGAGAAACTTGGTTCTTTAGCTTCATCTACCAAACCTGAAGTACGAAACCTGGGTGTGATCTTAGACTCTGAGCTCTGTTTTACCCCACATGTAAACACGGTCACTAAAGTAGCTTTTTATCATTTAAGAAATATCGCTAAAGTTCGGTCTTTTCTATCTCAGAGCAATGCAGAGAAACTTGTTCATGCATTTGTTACAAGCAGACTTGACTACTGTAATGCTCTTCTCGCTGGACTTCCTAAGAAAACTACACATCCCTTACAACTTGTACAAAATGCAGCAGCGTGCATCCTAACAAAAACAAAAAAAAGAGAGATCACATCATTCCCGTTTTGAAAGAACTGCACTGGCTGCCTGTATCATTCAGGATAGATTTCAAGGTTCTGCTACTAGTCTTTAAAGCTCAAAACAACCTAGCACCTGCTTACATCACAGTGTGTCTGTCTGTTTATGTTCCGGCACGCAATCTAAGATCTGTAGATAGTGACCTTCTACAGATACACTCTGTAAAATACAGAAAACATGGAGAGGCCTCTTTCAGTTATTATGCTTCTAAACTGTGGAACTCAATTCCACCTTTTATTAGACAGTCAAGCTCAGTGCTCACTTTTAAGAAGCATTTCCGTGGATTCTCTCCATTGTTGCATTCGTGCAATATTACAGAAAGTACAGGAGATGTCATCCACTGGTGTCCATGGATCTCCTTTCTTAATTGATGAAGACCAGGTCCAGACTGTGACGGACACTGTCAAAGGATTTTTAGCCCTTTTCACTGCTGTCACGGTAGAAGATGGAGAACATGGTCTCAAAAAACTTCACCGCTATATCATTGATGCTGTGTATGCAGAGGTTCTTCGGAGAATCAGATCAGAAAATTAGCTCACTGAAGCTGTAAAAAACCCAGAGTGAGCTGTTGACAGGATCTCTGGCTGTGTCCATCGTCAGGGCAATTAAGAATGCCGACCTTCATCAGTTCAGTCTGGTTTCTCTCCTTCTATCAAAGAGGAACATTGGGTCTCCAGCCAGACCATTGACGATGTAATGTTACCAAGCCAAGACTCAAGCAGAGGCTTGCTTAAATCGGACAGACAGCATCGTGCCAGCCTGGCAACTTGGCTGTCCTTCGGTTTCTGTCAGGACTATCTTCATCAGACCTGACAAAAGAGGCGAGCTCCAATGATCCAAAAGAACTGATTGAGAGAATTCTCAGAGAGCTCTCTGCATCCTCTAGTGTTGCAAAGCTAGAGGAGGTTCTAAGTGGTACGTTTGTTAAGCTCCTTCAAAGATTTGGGGAGGAAGGTTCTCTGAACAAGGCCTTGAACCCTCGAAACTCTACATTTGACGAGGCCCTGATGACTGCCTTATGGAAGCATCTAGATGCAGATGCTTCAACTGCAGTGCCCGAAACCGAGGGGACGAAGAACGTAAACTCGAAGAAGCACAAGAATATCTTCTTCCATCTCAAGATGCCAAAACACAGCATCTTCAAAAAGGTAAGGAATTTTTTTAAGTAGTTTTAATATTGTGTTTTTTTTTTATCCCAGTAACATTAATTACATCAAGGATGTCGAATCCTGGTTCTAGAGATCTTTTAGGTACATCCTAATATTGGTGGTAGATCTCCAGGACTAGGATTGGGCACCCTTGATGTAATTATATTAGTAACATAATATTATATGCGTTATTAATATTAACATGTTGAATTGTTTCAGGATGTAAATGATTATGAGGTTGATAATATGATCAATTTTTCACATCACAGAAATCCAGAAAGGACAATAATGCCGGACACACAGATCAGGACCCTTTGCAGAGTCGTTGCATTGCTGATATGAGTAAGTTTACATTGTCAATTGAGCTTGTACATAGTTTCGATTTTAAAAAGGCTAAGATGAATGGCAGTATTACTTTACAAATTTAATGGCCATTTCAATTATTTGATATGCAAACACTGAATGTGAGATCTTTTTTCTGCAGGTGAATCCAACAATGCGACTTCAAAAAAGCCTAGGAGACCGTCCATTTTTACCAGGATGTGCTCCTGCTTTAGGAAATCAGCTGCCTTGTGCCCCTTTAAGTTTGTTTATCTACTCAGTCAATGTCTTCATAGTCTCTCTATGTGCTCGTTAGGCTGAATCCTGCCGGGGGGGGAAAACACTTGTCACAGTTATCCTGACGACACAAAGGTTTACTTCACTCTCTCACAAAAAAACTGTGGTCTATAGATACTTGGTGTAAGTGCTCAGAACAAATCCTGAGTCAACCAGAGGAGGATGGGTTCTCCTTTTGAGTCTTGGTTCCTTTTTTTGGGGCACGCACCTGGATTTTCTCTCAACCTGCTTTGTGAAGCTCGTAAATTGTGCTGTAGAAACAGATCTTGAATTGAATTAAAGGATCCTCCAGCTAAATCAACGCAGAAGTTGTATTATTCGGCACTGAGGAGGAAAGACTGAAGGTCAGTGCACACTTCAGAGCTCCAGTATCTAAAGACCAAGTCAGAAGCCTGAGTGTACTAATGGATCCAAATTAAAGCTATTAAAGCCTGAAATTTTGGCCTGAAAACCAATTTTGCACAAAATCTTTCACCAAGCTCACCATGATCTGAACCATATTAAATTTGCAGTCCAAAACTAACTCAACTCCAACAAAATTCTGCTCAAAACTGACCCAAAGCGTCCTATAATAGACATATAAAATGATCCCATGGAAACATCAGCCGTCCAAAATTAAGTTCAAATTCCGTGATAACACACTGATTCCCCAAGCAATGCAGGATGTCAGCCTTCACCTGTTTAATACTAAAACTCTGTTTCTATACATAGACTGCATTCAACATGTAGTAGAAAGAGTTTTGGCTGAACAAATGAAATATAAAAGTATTTTTGACTGCTCTAAACCAGCTCGCCTGCTGTTTGAAGCAGGAATCAGCTGCCAGAAGATCTCAGATTTGCCCTTAATTTGTCTTTAAATCATTAAACTCAGACTCTTCTTTTGTTCTTGTGCATCTTTCATTCTTTCTGTTTAGACTTTGCACTGTTTTTCGATTCATTTTAGGTTTTTCTATTTCCCCCCTTATTTTATTGTACTGTTTGTACTGTGTAGCACTTTGTAAAGCACTTTGAACTGCCCTTTTAAAATGAATGTGTAATAAATAAATTTGCCTCCTGAAATCTTAATTAAACCTTCAAAATTATGATTGACATGAAAAAAGGTTTTTACCTTTTGTTTATATCAACACTGTCTGTCAAAGGAGCCATATGTGATTTGGGTCTGTCTGTCCATTTATCAATATATATAATCTATCTCTCTGTCTATCTATATATCTACTTATCTATCTGTCTCTCTGTCTATTCGTTTGTCTACCTATCTGCCTATATGTCTGTCTCTCTGTCTACAAATATCCATCTCTTTATCTCTCTATTTGTCAGTGTTTGTCTTTCTGTCTAACTATATATGTGCATCTGTATCTCTATCTTTCTATCTTACTGTCTCTTATTTCTGTCTGTTTTTGTCTGTCTATCTATCTGATTATTTATCTATCTTTCAGTCTGTCTATCTATCTGCCTATATGTCTGTCTCTCTGTCTATATATCCACTATTTTATCTCTATTT
Organism: Colossoma macropomum; assembly: GCF_904425465.1. Classification (NCBI taxonomy): domain Eukaryota; kingdom Metazoa; phylum Chordata; class Actinopteri; order Characiformes; family Serrasalmidae; genus Colossoma; species Colossoma macropomum. Next base: position 1,760,334 of record NW_023495965.1, on the reverse strand, counting down.
GTCTGTTTGTCTTTCTATGTAACTATATATGTGTATCTATCTCGCTCTATCTTACTGTCTCTCTACTATCTGTAGCAAAGCAAAGTTTATTTATATAGCGCTTCGTACAACAGGTGTTGCAATGGTTAATTTGATTAGTTTTAGTTTATGCAGCAGCATCATCGGGAGGGTCAGTTCATGAGGGTGAGGATTACACAGCGTTGTACAGCATGAAGCTCAGTTGTGGTCAAGCCGGTCCAAAGGGCTGGCAAGCAGTGGGCACCCGATGAAGGCAGAATAGGCAACAGCATCAGACCCACAGGATGGGCAGCTGTTCACTCGGCAAAGAAAGGAAACAAAGAGTCAGTTCTGTAATGAGTGACTGATCACAGATTACAGTATTAACAGAGCAGCAGAGACTCCAGCAGGTCTGGACCTGACAAGGAAAACTAATTACCAAACGCTTGAGTATACAAGTAGGTTTTTAGCCTAGACTTAAAGACTGAGGCTGAGTCTGAGTCCCGAACGTTAAAAGGAAGATTATTCCAAAGCTGGGGGGCTTTGTATGAGAAGGCTCCGCCCCCTGATGTAACTTTATTAATTCTAGGTACTAATAGTGATCAGCACCTTGTGATCTAAGTAGGCATGATGGTTCATAGTAGGAGAGAAGTTCACTCAGGTACTGAGGGGCGAGTCCGTTTAGAGCTTTATAAGTCAGTAAGAGAATTTTATAATCAATGCGAAATTTAACTGGTAACCAGTGTAGGGTTGATAAAACTGAGCTGATATGGTCGAACTTTCTGGTTCTTGTGAGACTCTGGCTGCAGCGTTCTGGACTAGCTGAAGCTTGTTAAGGCTTTTGCTGGGACATCCAGCCAGCAGGGCATTACAGTAATCTAGCCTTGAAGTAATAAATGCATGAACTAACTTTTCTGCATCCTGTAGAGATAATGCATTTCTTAATTTAGCAATATTGCAAAGATGCAGGAAGGCTGTTCTAGTAATATTAGTTGTGTGTGTTGAAGCACAGATCAGGGTCGATAACGACACCAAGGTTTTTTTTACAGATGAGCTTGATACAACTGAGAAATTGTTAAGTTTGTGTAAAATTAGACAGTTTGTTTCTTGCTGCTTTAGGGCTAAGAAGCAGGACCTCTGTTTTATCTGAGTTCAGTTGGAGAAAGTTACTCGACATGCAGTCTTTTATACAGTCCTCAATCTTTATACAATCCTCAATATATATATATATATATATGTCATTGGCATAGCAGTGGAAATTTATGCTGTGTTTATTGATAATGGTGCCCAGTGATAGCATATATATTGTGAATAATATAGGTCCTAAAACAGAGCCTTGTGGAACACAATACTTTTGCAAGGACAGACAATTCACCGTTTACATTAACAAACTGATAGCGATCAGTGAGGTCGGACCTGAACCAGGAAAGAGCTGTTCCTGTTACCCCTACAAGGTTTTCTAGTCTATCTAGATAGCGTGGTCTATTGTATCAAATTCTGCACTAAGATCGAGGAGGACTAGCAAAGACATTTCCGTTGTCCAAGAATAATAAAAGATCATTAACAATTTTTACTAGTGCTGTCTCTGTACTATGATGTGGCCTAAAACCAGACTGTAATTTTCCATGTATATGATTTCCATACAAATAGGAACTTAACTGTTTTGCTACCGCTTTTTCCAGGTTCTTAGATATAAAGGGGAGATTCAAGATAGGTCTGTAATTTGATAGGACGCAGGGATCGAGGTTAGCTTTCTTAATCAGCAGTCAAATTACTGCTAGTTTAAGAGATTTTGGGATGTACCCAAGGCTAAGAGAAGAGTTTAGTATTGACAGAATAGGCTTGGTTATTTCTGGCAAAATTTCCTTGAGTAAACCTGTAGGAATCGGATCTAACATACAAGTGGAAGATTTTGTGGAGGAAACAATATTAACTGGTTCATTTTGTTGAAGTAAGGTAAACGATTCCAGCCTCTCTGCAGGGATTATAATATTCTCAGGATCTAGACTGGCATTATAAGGCAGCAGGTTTGTACAGTTTAACTGGCGGTCTGTTTTAAAGCCAGAGTGTGATTATACCAAGGGGCGAGTTTTTTCTTCCTTACTATTTTACTTGTTAATGGAGCCACAATATCTAGGGTAAATCGAAAATTATCCTCTAAGAACTTGGTCATAATATCTAACTCAGAAGGATCAGATGGACAGCTGACAGAAGCTGATAATTGTGGAAGGTTTTCTAATAAAGCTACCAGCTGTGGAGGAAGTTATATTCCGCTTAACGTGATAACATGGTGATGAACGCATATTACCACTAAAGTGGATTTCGTATGAGATTAAGTAATGATCTGAGACTGCTGTGCTCTGGGGAGAATGGCTATCTGTGTCTACACCAAAGGTCAGTATTAAGTCTAGAGTGTGGTTGTGGTAGTGTGTGGGCCCCTTTATGATTTGGGTGAAACCTATGGAGTCTATGAAAGATATAACTGCCTTATGTAGTGCATCTTCAGGATTGTCAAAGTGGATATTAAAATCTCCGACAATCGTTATTTTATTTGAAAACATTACTAAACTTGACAGAAACTTAGAGAATTCCTGTAAGAACTGAGAATTCGGCCCTGGCGGCCTGTAAATTGTAATTAGTGAAAAGGAATTTTTATTTGCTCCTTGATCACTTATATTAAGAAAAAGAACTTCAAAAGAAGACAGTTTATAGCCTACCCAGACAACAAATGTACACTGCGCCTGATTAGGGCCAAATGTAGCGCTGTATCCGGTCCGGATCCGCAAAGCAGAGCTGGCCCGGAGTCTTTTTGCACAACGGCCCAATACTGGAACTGATCCGTTTTACAGATCTGCGCCAAAACAGATTAAAAACCAGTCCAGATGAGCAAAGAACAGCGTTACATCCGGCCCTGAATTGGTGCAGGTCTAAATATTCTCTTCATATCTGGCCCAAATGTGGCACAGACCCAGTTCAGAAGAGGTCCGAGCTCAAGTTGATATAAGCAGCTGTCTCTGGAACGGATCTGGCCCTGACTTGTTGCATCTGCACTGGATCCGTTCTAGAGTCAGCAACAGCTCCATATCCCACATAATTATTCACAAAATCATTAATAAATGTTTTCAAAAGGAAATTCAAAAAGGGAAACATAAAACCAAATACCTCAAGAAAAGGTTTACTGAATGTCATTGTTTTCAACACAGCATTTTTTTTGAAAAATGAATTCAAACAAGAAAACAATACAATGCCAGTACTGAGGTGTAGACTTGTCAGCAAAAAATCCTGCCATTAAAGAAGCGATAATCAGCTGCTTTGTTTTCAATGTAATAAACTGACATAAAAAAAAACAGACTAACACTGATAGAGATTGCTAAACTCTGCTCATGTCATCACAATAATAAAGGTTAACTGGCAATTTGAACACAAAATACTTTACAATGTCAAATTAAGAAGTGTGACCACTGAGAAGTGACAATTGTATCAGTGAAGCACAGTTCAACTAAAATGAATTGGAGTATAAATCAATACAATATAAAATACTACAATATAAAATAATGCCAGCAAATATTGTTCAGTGTTAACAATTTCCAGCCTCTTAACAATCATCACTGGTATCAGTCACAGTTTTCATATTGGTTGGGCTCTAATCCATGTTCTGGAATTCAAATCACTTAAAATTCTTACAGTTCGTCACTGCTGCGGTCAACAGCTGAATGGTGAACTGAATGGTAACAATCATTACAACCTTTTTTTCAAGCTCTCACTGAGGAAGCCCATTATTTACAGTTACCATCCAGTACCAGCTTCAGCCAACCCTACATTAAACTGAATCAAGTGTGCTGCTGATGAAATTGAACAAATCCATGCAATGGCTGGTGCTGCAGCAAGAAAGCAGGAACAAAACCTACGTTGTTAAGTATTCCTCTAGCCAACATATAACTATTTAAAACAGGGCTGTTACTATCGATTATTTTAGTAATTGAATAATCTAGCGATTATTTAGATTTTTTGATGTACACTGAAATTGGAAGCCATTACAATTACAACACAGAAAATACATAAGAATGAGTCTGCTGCCAGAGGAGTACTGGCACTACTGTCCAATTAAGAGTCTGACCGAGTCATTGGTTGGCCCAAATCAGCCAATATTTGCAGCCCACAGTTTTATTGAGGTCATGACCTCTCAAAGGGTGGGTGAAACTTTAGAAGAAGAATGTTCACCCTATAGCAGACATGGAGGAAGTTGGATCTAAAGAAGTGGTGAAAGAGGTTGGTTCCAGAGGCCAGTCTAGATAAAGTGGGAGGCTGGCTCACCATCAGGGCCTGACGGAGAGGTGAAAGAGGCTGGCCCTGGCAGAGAGTTGTAGGAGGCTGACTCTTGAGGACAGGTGTAGGAGGCTGGCCCTGGCGGGGAGAGGTGTATGAGGCTGGCCCTGGCGGGGAGGCAAAATTTGTTTGAACTTAAAGATAATCACAGAGAAGATGCTAACGGTAATTTGTTTTAACAGAACTATAATTGTCTGTACTCCTCTACCATTAAGCTTATTTGATTGTCAAATTGAATAAAATATTTAAAAATAAATGAAATAAATGTAATTTGTGATACCTGATCACATATGTGCAGATATTGAAAGTAATTAACTTACCTCAAAGTCAGCAGCAAACTTTACAGATCAATACCAACGGATGACTGTAGACCGCTGAGCAGGAAAAAGAAAGGGGAACGTTTTTTTTTAATCAGGCGCGTCCGTTTTATATATCGGGCCTTGGCCTGAGCCCGGTAAGAGTTACCGAGCTACCGCAGCAACAGCCCATTATGACGTTAAAACACGTTCTTTTATTGGTTTATTTAATGCAAACCATAGCGTGAAACAGTATTCCGACACGTCAACATGACCGAGCTGCGATAGTTAAACGCGCTCGGTGCTGCAGGCAGCTGCGTGTATGTTTAAAAAAAACGGCTGTCCACTAACGTCGTCCACTCTAGCAACTCCACCACTCAGCTTATTTGCTATCAAAGTGAACATATTAAAAGTTAAACGATAAAATCCAAGATACCTGATCGTAATTCTAATAAATGTGCAAATATTTAAAATACAAAATACACCTTACCTCAAAAGCAGCAGCAAGTTTTACAGTCAAAGACAACTGACAACTGGGGGAAACTGGACTGGGTGGGAAAAAAGGGAGGGCAAATTTTAAATGAGGCGCGTCTGTTTTAAAAATCCAGCCCAAATGCGCTCCGAGTCCGCTGACCGGCAGCGTGTCTAGTGCTGTTAACAGTTACTTGGCCCAAATGTGGCACAAGTCCGCAATGCAGATGCGACTGCTAGGAGGACTTTGTGACGGCCAAAGTAATCCGGCCCGAACATGCTTGCTGTCTGGGTACTTTCTGGCTCACACCTAAAGCTTTAGTATGGATGGTTGCTATACCTCCACCCCGGCTGCTTAAACGAGGGCTATGCGCACAGCTGTAGCCTGTGGGTGGGGCTTTATTTAGACTAAAGTATTCATCGGGTCTAATCTACGTTTCTGTGAACGCAGAGCGTCAAAATCGTGATCGGTAATTTCACTTACAACGACGGCTTTAGATGCAAGAGATCTTATGTTAAGCAGTCCTAGTTTTAGACCAAAGGTGCTGTCACTCCAAACTCGTACAAGTGGTCTGATATTAATCAAAAGTTACTAGAGCAAACATTTCGAGGCTTGTTTTATTCGGGGAACAGACAGTCTTAATTGGGAGGAACCTATGTGGCGTCTCAAGGCAGTTTGCGGTATGAGCATTTGTATTTATAGAATAAGCATTTTATTAGCACTTGCCTTTTTTTACAGTAAAAGTGCTAGCAATCACCTTATTTTCAGCAGTAACACTAGCATTATTAGCTGTAGCGTTCCTGGCGGGTGTCCTGTAGGGTCTGGTAGTGGTCAGAGATGTTGTTGGTCCCGACGTGGATAACCACGGTCCCGAAGGCGTTGCGTCTGCCGAGAGCCGAGGGGAGACGCTTGGCTATGTCTAAAACACGAGCACCTGGAACATAAGAGACAGTGGCATGGCTGTTTATACCTATAGGCTAAATTAAAGACGTTACCACGAAAAACATCAGAATTAAGGAGACAAAAATCCAGCTGCGGCTTTCCGCCACATGGGAGCGACTTCGTTGTCATTGTGAAGCATTCCATTGCAGTGGAAAGAAGTTCGAACTGAAAGTCAGCCAAAGTAAAAACGTTCACGAAAAAAAGGAAAATTGAAATACTAATCCACCTGCCGTGATCCGCCAGATGGAAGCGCCTTCTTTGTAATTGTGACGCATTCGATTACACTAGAAAGACGTTCCAACTGAATTTAAGCCAAATTAAAGACGTCACCATAAGAAACAAGAAAATTAAGCCGATTAAAATGCAACTGCCGCGATCCGCCATATGCAAGAGCCTTTTATGTCATTGTGACACGTTCGATTGCGGTGGAAAGAAATAAGGAAATAAGGCTAAATTAAAGACCCACCTGAATATCTCCATTTAATGAAGACTCTCCAGATGGGTGTGAATCCATGATTCCCGTTTATTCAGAAAACAGCTTCAAAAATCAAACAGATTCAGACTCAGAGACAGTAAAAAATGTACATGAAACAGTATAGCTCACCACACAGCAAAGGTCCCAAAGATTGTTCAAAACCAGACCAAAAAAAAAAAAGTCCAGAAACTGGTCTAGGCAAACCAAATAAATCCGAGATGAGACACAAAGTAGCTACGCATTTGAACTAGCAATACTGCTCAGAAATCCACTTTGAGTGCAGGTCCTTATAAACGGAGATTAATGAGCTGCAGGTGAGTTAGGTCAAGGTGTCATTAGGGAACAAGTCAATACTCAGGTGAGACTGACCTCTGGTGATGAAGGCGGGTATTGCATCTGACACTCCACATTACAGTGTAATGTCCTCAGTCAAGTAGAGATATGCTCCACTCCTGAAACCAGTGGGTCATTGTTACTGAGGTTCATTACTTTAAGGAATGAGTTACAAAGTTATTTTTACATATATATTGTGAGAATCTTGATTACTGAAAGCATATTATGAATGAAATTTGTTTCTATTGCGAATGACAAATTTAAAGTCATAGAAAAGAGTAGCAATGCGAGGTCATTCAACAATTAACTGAAATAAAGCTAAATTATAGACATTACAACGATCAAAACAACTAATAAGTAGACTAGAGGCCAGCTGGGGTAAGCCACTACATGTAAGCGCATTCATCGTAATCCTGATGCTTTCAAATGCTCTAGAAAGACGTTCCAACTGAATTTCGGCCAAATTAAAAGATGTCACCACAAAAGAAAATTAAGCGGATTAAAATCCACCTGCGGCTATCCGCCACAGGCAAGTGCCTTCTTTGTAATTGTTACGCAATCGAATGCTCTAGGAAGACGTTCCAACTGAATTTCAGCCCAATTGAAAGACGTCACCAAAAAAAAACAAGAAAATTAAGCGGATTAAAATCCACCAGCCGCTATCTGCCATATGCAAGCGCCTTCGTCGTTATTGTTACGGATTCAAATGCTCTAGGAAGACGTTCCAACTGAATTTCAGCCCAATTCAAAGACGTCACCACATCTAAACCAAGAAAATTAAGCGGATTAAAATCCACCTGTCGTCATCCGCCACATGCAAGTGCCTTCTTTGTAATTCTTGCTCATTCGAATGCTCTCGGAAGACGTTCCAACTGAATTTAAGCCAAATTCAAAGACATCACAACAAAAAAAACAAGAAAATTAAGCGGATTCAAATCCACCTGCCGCTATCCGCCATATGTACGCGCATTCTTTGTAATTATAACGCATTCAAATGCTCTAGGAAGACGTTCCAACTGAATTTCAGCCAAATTCAAAGACGTCACAACAAAAAAACAAGAAAATTAAGCGGATTCAAATCCACCTGCCGCTATCCGCCATACGTAAGCACATTCTTTGTAACTGTTACGCATTCGAATGCTCTAGGAAGACGTTCCAACTGAATTTCAGCCCAATTCAAAGACGTCACGAAGACAAGAAAATTAAGCGGATTAAAATCCACCTGCCGTTATCCGCCATATGCAAGCGCCTTCTTTGTTATTGTTACGCATTCAAATGCTCTAGGAAGACGTTCCAACTGAATTTCAGCCCAATTCAAAGACGTCACCACAATAAAACAAGAAAATTAAGAGGATTAAAATCCACCTGTCGCCATCCGCCACATGCAAGTGCCTTCTTTGTAATTCTTACTCATTCGAATGCTCTAGGAAGACATTCCAACTGAATTTCAGCCAAATTCAAAGACGTCACCACAAAAAAAACAAGAAAATTAAGCGGATTAAAATCCAACTGCCGCTATCCGCCATATGCAAGCGCCATCTTTGTGATTGTTACGCATTCGAATGCTCTAGGAAGACATTCCAACTGAATTTCAGCCAAATTCAAAGACGTCACCACAAAAAAAAAACAGGAAAATTAAGCGGATTCAAATCCACCTGCCGCTATCCGGCATGGCGCTTGCATATCTTTGTGATTGTTACGCATTCGAATGCTCTAGGAAGACGTTCCAACTGAATTTCAGCCCAATTCAAAGACGTCACCACATCTAAACCAAGAAAATTTAGCGGATTCAAATCCACCTGCTGCTATCCGCCATATGCAAGCGCCATCTTTGTGATTGTTACGCATTCGAATGCTCTAGGAAGACGTTCCAACTGAATTTCAACCCAATTCAAAGATGTTACCACAAAAAAACAAGAAAATTAAGCGGATTAAAATCCACCAGCCGCTATCCGCCACATGCAAGCGCCGTCTTTGTTATTGTTACGCATTTGAATGCTCTAAGAGGACGTTCCAACTGAATTTCAGCTAAATTCAAAGACGTCACCACAAAAAAATGAAATTATGCGGATTCATATCCACTTGCCGCTATCCGCCATATGCAAGCACCTCCGTTGTGATTGTTACGCATTCGAATGCTCTAGGAAGACGTTCCAACTGAATTTCAGCCAAAATAAAAGACGTCACCCCAAAAAAAGAAATTTAAGCGGATTAAATTCCACCTGCCGCTATCTGCCATAGGCAAGCGCCTTCTTTGTTATTGTTACGCATTCGAATGCTCTAGGAAGACGGTCCAACTGAATTTGAGCTAAAATAAAAGACGTCACAACAAAAAAAAAGAATATTATGCGCATTCAAATCCACCTGCCGCTATCCGCCATATGCAAGCACCTCCGTTGTGATTGTTACGCATTCGAATGCTCAAGGAAGACGTTCCAACTGAATTTCAGCCAAATAAAAGACATCACCAAAAAAAAAAAGAAAGAAAATTATGCGGATTCAAATGCACCTGCCACGATCCGCCATATGCAAGCGTCTTTGTTTTTTTTTACGCATTCGCATGCTCTAGGAAGACGTTCCAACTGAATTTCAGCCAAATTAAAATACGTCACCACAAATAAAAAAGAAAACTAAGCGGATTCAAATCCACCTGCCACTATCCGCCATATGCAAGTGCCTTCTTTGTGATTGTTACGCATTCGAATGCTCTAGGAAAACGTTCCAACTGAATTTCAGCCAAAATAAAAGACGTCAGCACAAAAAATAGGAGAAAATTATGCGGATTCAAATCCACTTGCCGCTATCCGCCACATGCAAGTTCCTTCTTTGTAATTTTTACGCATTCGATTGCTCTACGAAGACGTTCCAACTGAATTTCAGCCCAATTCAAAGACGTCACCACAAAAAAACAATAAAATTAAGCGGATTCAAATCCACCTGCCGCTATCCGCCATATGCAAGTGCCTTCTTTGTAATTGTTACGCATTCGAATGCTCTAGGAAGACGTTCCAACTGAATTTCAGCCAAATTCAAAGACATCACCACAAAAAAACAAGAAAATTAAGCGGATTCAAATCCACCTGCCGCTATCCGCCATATGCACGTGCCTTCCTTATTATTGTTACGCATTCGAATGCTCTAGGAAGACGTTCCAACTGAATTTAAGCCAAATTCAAAGACGTCACCACAGCAGGAAAAAAAAAAAACAAGAAAATGAATCGGATTAAAATCCACCTGCCGCTATCCGCCATATGCACATGCCTTCCTTATTATTGTTACGCATTCGAATGCTCCAGGAAGACGTTCCAACTGAATGTCAGCCCAATTCAAAGACGTCATCACAAAAAAACAAGAAAATTAAGCATATTCAAATCCATCTGCCGCTATCCGCCATATTTAAGTGCGTTCTTTGTTATTGTTACGCATTCGAATGCTCTAGGAAGTGTAACCCGAAAAAATGACGCAGGCGCTTGCAGATAAAATGGGAATGAGAAGCTTTACTGGTGAGAACAGAATCCACAATCGTAATCGGGTCACAGGCAACAGTCAGATCCAGAAACGACAAAATATACAAAAATACAAACATACCAAGATAAAAGGCAAGTCAAAACACAAAGCAAATAGGTCAGAATATAAACAGACTATCAGAAAATAACCGCTCAGTAGCTCTGTGAGAAGAACCAATACCTCGCAATGAGACTAACTACAAGCCGGGGCTATGAGCTAAACTAATCAGATAGAGACAGGTGAAAATAAACAGTACTCTGGGGAACTGGAGTGCTGGTTGGATCGCGAAAGTGAGGTTGGCGTCACGTGATCTCCCAGGGGATTCGGGGAGACGGAGTCCAAGGAAAGTTCAGAGCCTACGGCAGTCGTGACAAGAAAACATTCCAACTGAATTTCAGCCATATTAAAAGACGTCACCACAAAAAACAAGAAAATTGAGCAGAATAAAATCCACCTGCATATCCGCCATATGCACGTGTATTTATCGTTATTGATACGCATTCGAATGCTCTAGGAAGACGTTCCGACGGAATTTAAGCCAAATTAAAAGACGTCACCACAAAAAAAAATAAGCGGATTCAGATCCACCTGCCGCTATCCGCCATATGCAAATGCCTTCGTTGTAATTGTTACGCATTCGAATGCTCTAGGAAGACGTTCCAACTGAATTTCAGCCAAATTCAAAGATGTCATCACAAATAAACAAGAAAATTAAGCGTATTCAAATCCACCTGCCGATATCTGCCGTGTGAAAGGGCCTTCTTTTTTTTTGTTACGCTTTCGAATGCTCTAGGAAGACGTTCCAACTGAATTTCAGCCAAATTCAAAGACGTCACTACAAAATCCAGAAAATTAAGCGGATTAAAATCCACCTACCGCTATCCGCCACATGCAAGCGCCTTCGTTGTAATTGTTACGCATTCGAGTGCTCAAGGAAGACGTTCCAACTGAATTTCAGCCCAATTCAAAACGTCACCACAAAAAAATGGGAAAATCAAGCGGATTCTAATCCACCTACCGCTATCCGCCATATGTACTCGCCTTATTTGTAATTGTTACGCATTCGAATGCTCTAGGAAGACGTTCCAACTGAATTTCAGGGCAATTAAAAGACGTCACTACAAAAAACAAGAAATTTAAAAGGATTAAATTCCACCTGCCGCTATCCGCCATATGTATGTGCCATCTTGGTTACTGTTACGCATTCGAATGCTCTAGGAAGACGTTCCAACTGAATTTCAGCCAAATTAAAAGACGTCACCACAAAAAAACAAGAAAATTACGCGGATTAAATTCCACCTGCCGCTATCCGCCATATGCAAGTGCCTTGTTTCTAATTGTTACGCATTCGAAATGCTCTAGGAAGATGTTCCAACTGAATTCCAGCCAAAATAAAGATGTAACCACAAAATAACAAGAAAATTAAACGGATTCAGATACATCTGCCGCTATCCGCCATATGCAAATACCTTTTTTTGTAATTGTAACGCATTCGAATGCTCTATGATGACGTTCCAACTGAATTTCAGCCCAATTAAAAAACGTCACCACAAAAAAACAAGAAAACTAAGCGGATTCAAATCCACCTGCCGCTGTCCGCCACATGCAAGCGCCTTCTTTGTTATTGTTACGCATTCAAAAGGTATACGAAGACATTCCAACTGAATTTCAGCCCAAATTCAAAGACGTCACCACAAAAAAACAAGCAAATTATGCGGATTCAAATCCACCTGCCGCTATCCACCATATGCAAATGCCTTGTTGGTAATTGTTATGCATTCGAATGCTCTAGGAAGACGTTCCAACTGAATTTCAGCCCAATTCAAAGACGTCAACACAAAAAAAACAAGAAAATTAAGCTGATTAAAATACAACTGCCGCTATCCGCTATATGCAAATTCCTACTTTGTAATTGTTCCGCATTCAAATTCTCTAGGAAGACGTTCCAACTGAATTTCAGGCCAATTCAAAGACGTCACCACAAAAAAATAGAAAATTAAGCGGATTAAAATCCACCTGCCGCTATCAGCCATATGCAAGTGCCTTCTTTGTAATTGATACGCATTCGAATGCTCTAGGAAGACGTTCCACATGAATCTCGGCCAAATTAAAAGACGTCACCACAAAAAAAATAAAATTAAGCAGATTTTTTGGTGACGTCTTTGAATTTGGCTGAAATTCAGTTAGAACGTCTTCCTTGAGCATTCGAATGTGTAACAATTACAAAGAAGGCACTTAAATATGGCTGATAGCGGCAGGTGGATTTTACTCCGGTTATTTTTCTTGTTTTGTTGAAGTTAAATCGGTTTGAATTTGGCTGAAATTCAGTTGGAACATCGTCGTAGAGCATTTGAGTGCATACAAATAACAAAGAAGGCACTTGCATATGGCGGACAGCCGTAGGTGGATTTTAATTTGCTGAATTATCTAGTTTGTTTGTGGTGACGTCTATGAATTTGGTTGAAATTCACTTGCAACGTCTTCCTAGAGCATTCGAATGCATAACAATAACAAAGAAGGCACCTGAATGTGGCAGATAGCGGCAGATGGATTTGAATACGCTTAATTTTCTTGTTTTTTTGTGGTGAGATCTTTGAATTGGGCTGAAATTCAGTTGGAATATCTTCCTAGAGCATTCGAATGCATAACAATTACAAGGAAGGCACTTGCATATCGCGGTTAGCGGCAGGGGGATTTGAATCCGCTTAATTTTCTTGTATTCTTGGGGTGACGTCTTTGAAATGGGCTGAAATTCACTTACAACGTCTTCCTAGAGCATTCGAATGCGTATATTAAGAAAGAAGGCACTTGCATATGGCTGATAGCGGCAGGTGGGTTTGAATTCGTATGATTATCTTTTTGTGGTGACGTCTTTGAATTTGGCTGAAATTCAATTAGAACGTCGTCCTAGAGCATTCGAATGACGAACAATAACAAAGAAGGCACTTGCTTATGGCTGATAGCGACAGGTGGATTTGAATCCGCTTAATTTTTTTGTTTTTATTTTGTGGTGACGTCTTTATTTTGGCTGAAATTCAGTTGGAACATCTTCCTAGAGCATTTGAATGCATAACAATTACAAAGAAGGCACTTGCATGTGGCTAATAGCGGCAGGGGGATTTTAATTTGCTTAATTATCTTGTTTTTTAGTGGTGACTTCTTTGAATTTGGCTGAAATTCAGTTGGAATGTCTTCCTACTGCATTCGAATGCGTAACAATAATAAAGAAGTCACTTGCATGTGGCGAATAGCGGCAGGGGGATTTGAATCCGCTTAATTTTCTTGTTTTTTTGTGGTGACGTCTTTTAATTTGGCTGAAATTCAGTTGGAAGGTCTTCCTAGAGCATTCGAATGCGTAACAGTAACCAAGATGGCACATACATATGGCGGATAGCGGCAGGTGGAATTTAATCCTTTTAAATTTCTTGTTTTTTGTAGTGATGTCTTTTAATTGCCCTGAAATTCAGTTGGAACGTCTTCCTAGAGCATTCGAATGCGTAACAATTACAAAGAAGGCACGTGTATGTGGCGGATAGAGGCAGTTGAATTTGAATCCGCTTAATTTTCTTGTTTTTTTTGTGGTGACGTCTTTGAATTGGTCTGAAATTCAGTTGGAACGTCTTGCTAGAGCATTCGAATGCTTATCAATAACAAAGAAGGCGCTTGCATTTGGCGGATAGTGGCAGGTGGATTTGAATTGGATTAATTTTCTTGTCTTTTGTGGTGACGTCTTTTAATCTGGCTGAAATTCAGTTGGAACCTCTTCTGAGAGCATTCGAATGCGTAACAATCACAAAAACGGCACTTGCTTGTAGCGGATAGCGGCAGGTGGATTTTAATCCGCTTAATTTTCTTGTTTGTGGTGACGTCTTTTATTTTGGCTGAAATTCAGTTGGAACATCTTCCTGGAGCATTTGAATGCGTATCAATTACAAAGAAGTAACGTGCATGTGGCCGATAGCGGCAGGTGGATTTTAATCCGCTTAATTTTGGGTGTGGTGACGTCTGTTATTTTGGCTGAAATTCAGTTGGAACGTCTTCCTAGAGCATTCGAATGCGTAACAATTACAAAGAAGGCACGTGCATGTGGCGGATAGCGGCATGTGGATTTTAGTCCGCTTATTTTTCTTGTTTTTTTGAGGTGAAATGTTTTTAATTTGGCTGAAATTCAGTTGGAAAATCTTCGTAGAGCATTTGAGTGCATACAAATAACAAAAAAGGCACTTGCATATGGCGGACAGCGGTACGTGGATTTTAATTTGCTTAATTATCTAGTTTGTTTGTGGCGACGTCTTTGAATTTGGCTGAAATTCAGTTGGAACGTCTTCCTAGAGCATTCGAATGAGTAACAATTACAAAAAAGGCATTTGCATATGGCGGTTAGCGGCAGGTGCATTTGAATCCGCTTAGTTTTCTTTTTTTTGTGCTGACTTCTTTGAATTGGGCTGAAATTCAGTTGGAACGTCTGCCTATTAAGAAAGAAGTCACTTTCATATGGCTGATAGCGGCAGGTGGGTTTGAAATCGCATGATTATCTTTTTGTGGTGACGTCTTTGAATTGGGCTGAAATTCAATTGGAACGTCGTTCTAGAGCATTCGAATGAACAAGTAATAAAGAACGCACTTGCATATGGCGGATAGCGGCAGGTGGAGACGCCTATATTTTGGCTGGAATTCAGTTGGAACGTCTTCCTAGAGCATTTGAATGCGTAACAATTACAAAGAAGGCACTTGCATATGGCGGATAGCGACAGGTGGATTTGAATCCGCTTAATTGTCTTGTTTTTTGTGGTGACGTCTTTGAATTTGGCTGAAATTCAGTTGGAACGTCTTCCAGCATGCAGGCACGTGCATGTGGCCGATAGCGGCAGGTGGATTTGAATCCGCTTCATTTTCTTTTTTTTTGTGGTGACATCTTTGAATTTGGCTGAAATTCAGTTGGAACGTCTTCCTAGAGCATTTGAATGCGTAACAATTACAAAGAAGGCACTTGCATATGGCGGATAGCGACAGGTGGATTTGAATCCGCTTAATTGTCTTGTTTTTTGTGGTGACGTCTTTTAATTTGGCTGAAATCTAGTTGGAACGTCTTTGTAGAGCATTCGAATGTGTAACAATAACAAAGAAGGGACTTGCATATGGCGGATAGCGACAGGTGGATTTTAATCCGCTTAATTTTCTTGTTTTTTGTGGTGACGTCTGTTATTTTGGCTGAAATTCAGTTGGAAGGTCGTCTTCCTAGAGCATTCGAATGTGTAACAATTACAAAGAAGGCACGTGCATGTGGCCGATAGCGGCAGGTGGATTTGAATCCGCTTAATTTTCTTTTTTTTTGTGGTGACGTCTTTGAATTTGGCTGAAATTCAGTTGGAACGTCTTCCAGCATGCAGGCACGTGCATGTGGCCGATAGCGGCAGGTGGATTTGAATCCGCTTCATTTTCTTTTTTTTTGTGGTGACATCTTTGAATTGGGCTGAAATTCAGTTGGAACGTCTTCCTAGAGCATTCGAATGCGTTACAATAACAATTATGGCACTTGCATATGGCGGATAGCGGCAGGTGGATTTTAATCCGCTTAATTTTCTTGTTTTCTGTGGTGACGTCTTTGAATTTGGCTGAAATTCAGTTGGAACGTCTTCCTAGAGCATTCGAATGCATAACAGTTACAAAGAAGGCACGTGCATGTGGTGCATAGCGGCATGTGGATTTTAGTCCGCTTATTTTTCTTGTTTTTTGAGGTGAAATCTTCTTAATTTGGCTGAAATTCAGTTGGAACGTCTTCCTAGAGCATTCGAATGCTTAACAATTACAAAGAAGGCACGTGCATGTGGCGGATAGCGGCAGGTGAATTTGAATCCGCTTAATTTTCTTTTTTTTTTGTGGTGACGTCTTTGAATTGGGCTTAAATTCAGTTGGAAGGTCTTCGTAGAGCATTCGAATGCGTCCCATTTACAATAAAGGCATTTGCATATGGCGGATAGCGGCAGTTCTATTTTAATCCGCATAATTTTCTTGTTTTTTTGTGGTGATGTATTTTAATTTGGCTGAAATTCATTTGGAAGGTCTGCCTAGAGCATTCGAATGCGTAACAATAACAAAGAAGGCACTTGCATATCGCGGTTAGTGGCAGGTGGATTTTGAATCCGCTTAATTGTCTTGTTTTTTGTGCTGACGTCTTTGAATTGGGCTGAAATCTAGTTGAAACGCCTTCGTAGAGCCTTCGAAGGTGTAAGAATAACAAAGAAGGGACTTGCACATGGCGGATAGTGGCAGGTGGATTTTAATCCGCTTAATTTTTTTTTTTTGTGGTGACGTCTTTGAATTGGGCTGAAATTCAGTTGGAACGTCTTCGTAGAGCATTCGAATGCATAACAATAACAAAGAAGGCACTTGCATATGGCCGGTTGCGGCAGGTGGATTTTTTTCCGCTTACTCTTTTGTGACTTCTTTTAATTTGGCTGAAATTCAGTTGGAACGTCTTCCCAGAGCATTCGAATGCATAACAATTACAAAGAAGGCATTTGCATATGGCGGATAGCGGCAGGTGGATTTTAATCCGATTCATTTTCTTGTTTTTTTTGTGATGACGTCTGTTAATTTGGCTGAAATTCAGTTGGAACGTCTTCCTAGAGCATTCGAATGCTTAACAATTACAAAGAAGCCACTTATATATGGCGCATTGCGGCAGGTGGATTTTATTCCGCTTAATTTTCTTGCTTTTTTGTCTGAATCTTTTTAATTTGGGCTGAAATTCAGTTCGAACGCATTACAATAAGAATAATGGCACTTGCATTTGGCGGATAGCGGCAGGTGGATTTGAATCCCCTTAATTTCCTTGTTTTTTTTCTGTGGTGACTTCTTTTAATTTGGCTGAAATTCAGTTGGAACATCTTCCTAGAGCATTCGAATGCGTAATAATCACAAAGAAGGCACTTGCATTTGATGGATAGCGACAGGTGGATTTTAATCCGCTTAATTTTTTTGTTTTTGTGGTGACGTCTGTTATTTTGGCTGAAATTCAGTTGGAACGTCTTCCTAGAGCATTCGAATGCGTAACAATTACAAAGAAGGCACGTGCATGTGGCGGATAGCGGCAGGTGGATTTGAATCCGCTTAATTGTCTTGTTTTTTGTGGTGACGTCTTTTAATTTGGCTGAAATCTAGTTGGAACGTCTTCGTAGAGCCTTCGAATGTGTAAGAATAACAAAGAAGGGATTTGCATATGGCGGATAGTGGCAGGTGTATTTGAATCCGCTTAATTTTCTTTTTTTTTTTGGTGATGTCTTTTATTTTGGTTGAAAGTCAGTTGGAACGTCTTCCTAGAGAGCATTCGAATGCGGAACAATTACAAAGAAGGCACTTGCATATGGCCGGTTGCGGCAGGTGGATTTTTTTCCGCTTAATTTTCTTTTTTTTTTGTGATGACGTCTTTGATTTGGCTGAAATTCAGTTGGAAAATCTTCGTAGAGCATTCCAGTGCATACAAATAACAAAGAAGGCACTTGCATATGGCGGACAGCGGTAGGTGGATTTTAATTTCCTCAATTATCTAGTTTGCTTGTGGTGACGTCTTTGAATTGGGCTGAAATTCAGTTGGAACGTCTTCCTGGAGCATTCGAATGCGTAACAATTACAAAAAAAGTCATTTGCATATGGCGGATAGCGGTAGGTGGATCTGAATCCGCTTAATTTTTTTTTTGTGCTGACATCTTTATTTTGGCTGGAATCTAGTTGGAACGTCTGACTAGAGCATTTGAATGCATAACAATTACCAAGACTTCACTTTCATGTGGCGGATAGCGGCAGGTGGATTTTAATTTGCTTAATTATCTTGTTTTTTAGTGGTGACGTCTGTTAATTTGGCTGAAATTCAGTTGGAACGTCTTCGTAGAGCATTTGAATGCATAACAATTACAAAGAAGGCATTTGCATATGGTGGATAGCGGCAGGTGGATTTGAATTAGCTTAATTTTTTTTTTTTGTGATGACGTCTGTTAATTTGGCTGAAATTCAGTTGGAACGTCTTCCTAGAGCATTCGAATGAGTAACAATAACAAAGAAGCCACTTATATATGGCGCATTGCGGCAGGTGGATTTTATTTCGCTTAATTTTCTTGCTTTTTAGTCTGAATCTTTTTTATTTGGGCTGAAATTCAGTTGGAACGTCTTCCTAGAGCATTCGAATGCGTTCCAATAACAATGATGGCACTTGCATATGGCGGATAGCGGCAGGTGGATTTGAATTAGCTTAATTTTCTTTTTTTTTGTGGTGACATCTTTGAATTTGGCTGAAATTCACTTAGAACCTCTGCCTAGAGCATTCGAATGCGTACCAATAACAAAGAATGCACTTGCACATGGCGGCTAGCGGTAGGTGGATTTTAATCCGCTTCTTTTTTCGTGTTTGTCATGGTGACGTTTTTAATTTGGCTTAAATTAAGTTGGAAGGTCTTTGTAGTGCAATCGAAGGCGTCACAATGACAAAAGGCGCTTCCATGTGGCGGATAGCGGCAGGAGCATTTAAATCCGCCTTTTTTCGTGTTCATCGTTGTGACATCTTTAATTTGTCTTAAATTCAGTTGGAAGTTCTTTCTCGTGCAATAGAAAATTATCCAGATGACAAAGAAGGCAGGTGGATTTATGTTTCCTTAATTCTCGTGGATTTCCTGGTAAAGTCATTAAATTAACGTTATTTAAGATCGAACTTCTTTTGATCGCAATCGAAGGCGTCACATTGGCAAAGCAGCCGCTTACATGTAGTGGGTTGCCCCAGCTGCCAGTTCGAACTTGTTTCCACTGCAATCAAAAGCGTCACAATGACAAAAAAGGTGCTTGCATGTGGCGGATAGTGGCAGGACTATTTAATTCCGCTTTTTTCGTTTTTGTCTTGCTGACATCTTTGTTTGGGCTTAAATTCAGTTGGACCTTGTTTCTAATGCAATGGAATGCGTCACAATTACAAAGATGGCCCTCCAATGTGGCGGATCGTGGCAGGTGGATACTTGTCCCCTTGTTTGTCGTGTTTTTCGTGGTAAAATCTTTAATTTAGCCTTATTTTATTTCGAATTTTTTTCTACCGTAATCGAAGGCGTCACAATAACAAAAAAGACGCTTGCATGTGGCGGATAGCGGCAGGTGGATTTTTTACACCGCAGAGTTTTGGTGTTTGTCGTAGTGACGTTTTTAATTGGCTTAAATTCAGTTGGAAGTTCTTTCTAGTTCTTTCAAGGCGCTTGCATGTGGCGGATAGCGGCAGGAGCATTTAAATCCGCTTTTTGTGTGTTTGTCGTGGTCACGTCTTTAATTTGGCAGAAATTCAATTGGAACTTCTTTATACTGCAACAGAATGCGTCACAATTACAAGGAAGGCCCTGCAATGTGGCGCATAGTGGCAGGTGGATATTTGTCCCCTTAATTTTCAACTTTGTCGAGGTGAAATCTTTAATTTAGCCTTATTTTAGTTCGAAATTCTTTCCACTGCAATCGAAGGCGTCACATTGACAAAAAAGACGCTTGCATGTGGCAGATAGTGGCAGGTGGATTTTTTAATCACACACACAAGATTCCCAGGATGTGTTTTGGGTAAAAAGATTCCCAGGATGTGTTTTGGAAAAAAAGATTCCCACGGTGTGTTTTGGGTAAAAAGATTCCCAGGATGTGTTTTGGAAAAAAAGATTCCCAGGATGTGTTTTGGGTAAAAAGATTCCCGGTTGCGGCAGGTGGATTTTTTTCCGCTTACTCTTTTGTGACTTCTTTTAATTTGGCTGAAATTCAGTTGGAACGTCTTCCCAGAGCATTCGAATGCGTAACAATTACAAAGAAGGCATTTGCATATGGCGGATAGCGGCAGGTGGATTTTAATCCGATTCATTTTCTTGTTTTTTTTGTGATGACGTCTGTTAATTTGGCTGAAATTCAGTTGGAACGTCTTCCTAGAGCATTCGAATGCTTAACAATTACAAAGAAGCCACTTATATATGGCGCATTGCGGCAGGTGGATTTTATTCCGCTTAATTTTCTTGCTTTTTTGTCTGAATCTTTTTAATTTGGGCTGAAATTCAGTTCGAACGCATTACAATAAGAATAATGGCACTTGCATTTGGCGGATAGCGGCAGGTGGATTTGAATCCCCTTAATTTCCTTGTTTTTTTTCTGTGGTGACTTCTTTTAATTTGGCTGAAATTCAGTTGGAACGTCTTCCTAGAGCATTCGAATGCGTAATAATCACAAAGAAGGCACTTGCATTTGATGGATAGCGGTTGGTGGATTTTAATCCGCTTAATTTTTTTGTTTTTGTGGTGACGTCTTTTATTTTGGCTGAAATTCAGTTGGAACGTCTTCCTAGAGCATTCGAATGCGTAACAATTACAAAGAAGGCACGTGCATGTGGCGGATAGCGGCAGGTGGATTTGAATCCGCTTAATTGTCTTGTTTTTTGTGGTGACGTCTTTTAATTTGGCTGAAATCTAGTTGGAACGTCTTCGTAATTTAGCCTTATTTTATTTCGAATTTTTTTCTACCGTAATCGAAGGCGTCACAATAACAAAAAATACGCTTGCATGTGGCGGATAGCGGCAGGTGGATTTTTTACACCGCAGAGTTTTGGTGTTTGTCGTAGTGACGTTTTTAATTGGCTTAAATTCAGTTGGAAGTTCTTTCTAGTTCTTTCAAGGCGCTTGCATGTGGCGGATAGCGGCAGGAGCATTTAAATCCGCTTTTTGTGTGTTTGTCGTGGTCACGTCTTTAATTTGGCAGAAATTCAATTGGAACTTCTTTATACTGCAACAGAATGCGTCACAATTACAAGGAAGGCCCTGCAATGTGGCGCATAGTGGCAGGTGGATATTTGTCCCCTTAATTTTCAACTTTGTCGAGGTGAAATCTTTAATTTAGCCTTATTTTAGTTCGAAATTCTTTCCACTGCAATCGAAGGCGTCACATTGACAAAAAAGACGCTTGCATGTGGCAGATAGTGGCAGGTGGATTTTTTAATCCGCAGAGTTTTGGAGGTTTTAGTTCAAATATATTTTCTACCGCAATCGAAGGCGTCACAATGAGAAAAAAAGGTGCTTGCATGTGGCGGATGGCGGCAGGAGCATTTAAATCCGCCTTTTTTCGTGTTTGTCGTGGTGACGTCAGTAGTTATTAACCCCGGTAAATTTCAATGATTTATGAGTTATGCGTGACGTCACGTGTGAAATATGTAGCAAAAATGTGTAAAAATTTAAAGGGTGGGGTGAACAATTAAAACGGGTGGGCGTTAAGCATAAGGATGAAAAAAAAAAGATGCGAGGACTTACCATCGGTGGGGTGGGGTGGTTGTGTCGGGGTATGGTCTGCGTGCGTGCGTGTGTGTGTGTGTGTGTGTGTGTGTGTGTGTGTGTGTGTGTGTGTGTGTGTGAATGCTTTTTGATAACTATCCAAGGTTTGCCTGGTATGATGCGTGGGAATAATATTCAAAAGATTCCCAGGATGTGTTTTGGGTAAAAAGATTCCCAGGATGTGTTTTGGAAAAAAAGATTCCCACGGTGTGTTTTGGGTAAAAAGATTCCCAGGATGTGTTTTGGAAAAAAAGATTCCCAGGATGTGTTTTGGGTAAAAAGATTCCCAGGATGTGTTTTGGGTAAAAAGATTCCCAGGATGTGTTTTGGAAAAACAGATTCCCAGGATGTGTTTTGGAAAAAGATTTCCATGATGTAACCGAATGTAGTTGTTGTTGTGTTTTTGAGTGACAGTAGCAAGTGGGGGGCCTCTGTTCTGCTAAGCGTGACTAATAATTGAACAGGTGTCGTGGTGTTTTTCTCCTCACAATACTATAGAAACTGGCCGAGAGCCATAATATTTGTAAAAAGTTGCTAATTATGGACCAGTTTGTGAGCAATTACAATACCCCTGCTGGGGGTGAAGCTGAGGTGATAAACTTATCGACAGACTCCGAGTACGAGTCTGACACTGAATCTGTGAGAACTTCGATGGTTCTCACAGATTCTGACGAATCATCCATAGCGGAGGATGGTGTTGTTCGCAACACCCCAGAAAAGGACGCGCCAAACTCAGCTGTCGTTCAGGAAAGACCCAGCGTGATCGTGCAGCGATCTTTCAGCGGCACAGGTTCAGACGAATCACTCAGAGCGGCGGTGGGGGCGGCAGCGGTGGGGGATGAAGTTATTTGCATCACCCCTGAAAAAGATATGACAAACTCGGGGTGGTTCAAGAAAGACCCAGTGTAATCGTGTGCAACGTCGCCAACTGTGTCAACTGTATCACCGCCACGGTCCGGTCGCCACCACGAACAGACAGTGTTGTCATTTCAGACGAGGAGGAGGAGGAGGAGGAGGAGGAAGAGATTCCAGGGGTTTGTCAGCCACGACCCAGCGACCGTGTTTGCAACACGCCGAAAGTCGGAACCAACACAGGTGACGGACCGTCGATCGCAGATTACAGCCCGGTCTCCGATTACGAGGAGCAAGTTGATGAGTCGAGAGTTTCTGCTAATTTGACGTCAACGATGAGATGTTTTATTTAACGACAACGCTGTATCTTTCTTTGAAGACAGGACACAGAGTGATGACTATGACCATGTTGCAACAAGTGGAGGTGTGAACTTTCTAAACGTCGAAGATCTGGTCGATTTGTTTGAACTTGAAACTTTAGTGGACAGAACTTTTCGCTGCGACTTCATTCAATAGAATGAGTGTCGCTCAGCGAAATGATACAGGAATATTGACCGAAGCTGAGGATGGATTACCCTCGCAGAACGAATGGGATTTATCGGATTTTACCTCACACGCTGACGATGGAGCGAATCAGGATGTTTTTATGCAGGATATCAACGCATTGACTTTGGGAGGGTTACCACCGCAGAGCGAAGGACACGCGTCACGCGTTAACGATGGAGCAAATGGGAGCGTTATCAACGCTTCGAAGGGGTGTGAACGGAGGTGTCAGGCGGCAGACCCTGAAATTCACGCAGAAGACCGTTCGATCAGCAGGCCCTCCACAAGCGGGGAGGGGGATGGGGTGAGGGAGAGACACAGACCCATGTTTAATCACAGTGAACACAATTATCAAATAAATTTATCGGATCTAGGTACAGGTTTGAATTTAATTCAGTTCACGCAGGCTCTACACAATCGAGTAGACCGTTTGTTACAAAAAGCCAGACAGGTTTCACAAGGGGATGACATTATACAAATAAGTTTGAAAGGTGAAAGCCTGTTCTCGCCCGTGATATTTCAAACTAACGCTGAGGAGCTGAACGCTGAACATTTTCTGAATTACGTAGAATCGGTTGTTCAATCCAATAAAAAACTGTTAAGCGACAAATCACTCACACTGAACGTTCAGATAGTGAGAAACTTTCGAGGCGGAATAGGTTATTCCAGAATGATGAACAGTATTTTGTCATCGGAAATACTTACAAAAAAAAGTAGGCATTTAGTTATATTTTTAAACGCTTACCAAAATTCCTGCTTCGCGTGTAGTTTGACGGGTGTGATGAAACCGGGTTTGACCCAAAGCGAATGTCAAAAGGAAGCTCTATTACTTTTAAATCGGTTAAATATTTCACCGGAACATTTAGTTTCATTTAACGACGTGACTTTAATCGAACAGTTTTTAAACGTCAAAATTGTGATTCTTTACAGAGTAAACAACGGTGGTTCGTTTCAGACTTTCCAAACGCATGAACAGCCGCACGAGAAGACCTATTACCTTCTTTTGCTAAACAATCATTATTATGGTATTTTGAATTTAAAAGGTTTTCTCGGTGTTAAACATGTGTGCAAAGCCTGTCACAAGCCGTATTCGCACAGTAAATACACGCACCGCTGCGATTTTATGTGTAACGTGTGTCAGAGGGTTTGTTTAAAAACCGAGAACGCTTTGAGGTGCGCGGAGTGTCTTAGATTCTGCAGGTCACAGGATTGTTTTTCACACCACAAACGAATGGGTTATCGTGAGAAGGTTAAATGGTGTGAAAACTGTAATCGCTCATACATAGTGACGACCAAACTCCACAAGTGTCCCCGGACCACGTGTAACATTTGCAAGTCGCCTTTAGCCGAGAAAGAGGATCCCTCTAAACACCAATGTTTTATCAGACCCACTTTGCCGAGGCCGCAAACGCAGAAATATATATTTTTTGACATAGAGTCCCGTTTACGGAACAAAACGAGCACGCGGCGATACATATACATGCCGTCACGTACGAAGGTCGACATTGGTGCGCCACGGGTCACGACTGCATAGCAAAGTTTTTTAAACGTTTTAGAAAAAACAGATACAAAAAGTGTACATTTATCGCTCACAACAGCAGCGGTTATGATTCGTATTTTATGCTAAATTACCTAACAAAGAACAAAATAGTACAGCATCTCATTACTCAAGCAAATAAAATCTTACGCATGACCGATATTTTTTCAAACAACGTTACATAGACAGCCTGAGCTTCTTCCAAACGAAACTGGCTGATTTAACCAGAAGTTTTGGTTTTGAAAATGAGAAAAAGGGTTATTTTCCTCATTATTTTCACACAAAAGATAATTTGTGTTATGTTGGACGTTACGGATATTCACAAATGGCTCCTACGGACTGAATTTATAAACTGGTACGATTCTGTAAAAAACGGTGTGTTTAATTTAAAAAAGGAGCTGTACCAATATTGTAAGAATGATGTGGTTATTTTAAGAAAAGCCTGCATGATATTCAGAGAACGAGTGCTGTCCATGGCCAACGTGGACCCGTTTCAACACGTCACCATAGCCAGCACCGCTAAGCCTGTACAGAACAAACTTTTTGCCGAATAGGTGTCTGGCGTTAACGGGGCCGCGTTATTTTATGGAAAAAAATAAAAAACAAAAGTTTTTCAAATTGCAGTATACAGTGGTTAGAGTTTGTCAAGTTCAAGGAGAACGTTTTTATCCAACACGCGCTGAACATGGGCGAAAAGAAAGTCGGATCTATTTTTGTGGACGGGTTTTGCGAACGGACCAACACCGTGTATGAACTTCTGGGCTGCGTGTTTCACGGGTGTCCGAAATGTTCGGACCCTAACGCCGAAAACCCTCTGACCGGTGAGTTACAAGGTGAACTTTATCAACGCACGACGGAACGGTTGGAATATGTGAAATCCTTGGGTTATAACGTTGGGATCATGTGGGAACATACGTGGATTAAGCTGAAAGCGGATAACGGGGAGCTAAAGACTTGTTTGAAAAGCTGTGATTTTCCGGAGAAAATGAACCCGAGAGACGCTCTGTACCGCGGCCGGACCAACGCCACCCGTTTGCTGCACAAAACCGCCCCGGACGAAAAAATCCATTACTTGGACTTTACGAGTTTATATCCTTACTGCAACAAGCATATGGAATACCCCACTGGACATCCGACAGTGATCGTGACTGATTTTAAAGACATCAGAGAGTACTTTGGCATCGCCAGAGTCAAAATCTACCCCCCAAGAAATCTTTTCCACCCCGTGTTGCCTTTTAGATGTGATAAACTAAACAAATTAGTTTTCACCCTTTGTAGAACCTGCGCGGAGGAGGAGGCCGGGACGCGTGTCGACATTCGGAAGAAGAGAGAGCCATAACGGGCGTTTATTGCACGGAGGAGATCAAAAGGAGTTTAAACCACGGCTACACGATCGGGAAAGTGTACGAGGTTTGGCACTTTGAACACAAGTCCCGTGATCTATTCGCAGGATACATCAATTTGCATTTGAAAAACAAAGTGGAAGCCAGCGGCTTCCCTCCGGGCGTGAAAACCGACGCTGAGAAAAATGACTATTTGTTTAAGTTTAAGCGACACGAAGGTGTCGAACTGGATGTCAAAAATCGGATTTAACCCCGCTCAGAGGAGTATTAGCAAACTGTTTCTGAACGCTCTCTGGGGGAAATTTGGACAGAGAACGAATCGGATGAACACGGAATTAATAACGGAGCCTCGTGACTTTTTAGAACTGATGTTTTGCAAACATAAACGCATTTCTTATTTTACTTTTATTAACGACGACGTTGCTTTGGTCCAGTGGCAGTACGAAAAGGATTATTTGCAAAAACCCGTGGTCTCTAACGTATTTGTAGCCGTTTTTACGGCGGCCTACGGACGATTAAAACTGTACGATGTACTAGAAAAATTACAAAAGCGGGTGTTATATTTTGATACGGATTCTGTCATGTTCACGGCGAAACCGGGGGAATACACTCCTCCCACGGGGTTTTATCTCGGTGATCTGTCGAATCAGCTAACGGATTGAGATTATATCAAGGAATTTGTGTCTACAGGACCCAAAAGCTATTGTTTCGTCACAGCCGGCGGGCAAGTTTCTCTGAAGGTCAAAGGGTTTACAGTTAATCCGGAGACTTCTAAAATTCTTCATTTTGATTCCTTTAAACGGCTGGTGGAGCAGCACGTTAGCACGGGGCGATCCGACACTCTGCTGACTGAGACCCGTTTAATTCAAAGAAACAAAAAGCGCTTGGCTCTGCGGAACGTCAGAGCTCTGAAAAAAATTTCATTAATTTATAACAAGAGAATACTGAAATCCGACTTTACCACGGTGCCTTATGGATTTTGACGTCAGATTAAAGTTGCCGTTTACATGTATTTTGGCCGGACCGAGCCGTTCGGGGAAGGCGTGCTTTGTGCAAAGACTTTTGGAATGTTCTTTTAAAACTCTCAACGGAAAACCTGGCAAAATCATGTGGTTTTATGAAAACTGGCAAAAAAGTTACGACGAACTACTGGAGCTTATGCCTGATGTGGTTTTCGTTCAAGGAGCACCGAGCAGCCTGCACGACGCTGAACTAGAATAGTTCGGACGACGACGAGGAGAAGGAGGAGGAGGAGGGGGAGGGGGTCCTCTGATCGTTCTGGACGATATGATGGACGTTATGAGTCAGTCGGTAGAATTAGAAAGGGCTTTCACGAGATATTCTCACCACAATAATCTTAGCGTGATATATTTGACGCAGAATCTATTTTATAAAGGAAAGAATTCTCGCACCCTTAGTTTAAACGCCTCGTACCTGGTATTTTTTAAAAATCCTAGAGACAAGTTACACATTTTAATTTTGGCTAAACAAATGTATCCCGGACAATCGAAATATTTCCTGGAATCGTTCCAGGACGCTACGAGTAAACCTTTCGGTTATTTAATTGTGGATCTTAAAGCCGAAACGCCAGAAAGATTTAGGTTGCGGAGCGGGCTGTTACCCGGACAAGAATCTGTGGTGTACGTACGTAAAACATAGATTTTTTTTTTTTAAAAATGACGTCAGCCCGTTTAAGAAAAGCTCTCCCTTTTCTAAGCGCTTGAATAAACACCAAGAGAAAAAAAAAGCCGACAAAAAAAATTACCCAAATACGTGATTTTGGCCATATGCGAAATCGTTTTAAATGTTTTAAAAGGCAACGTCCCGCTGACTGACTCTCAGTATAAACAGTTTAAGAAAAGGCGACGCTGTTTAAGACATCTGGCTGACAAAAGTTATCCGTTTGGGCGCAAGCGTAAACTCATTCAGAAGGGGGGTTTTATCGCTCCGTTAATCGCCGCGGCCCTGCCTTTTGTGTTGCAAATGCTGACCCCCGGGACAGCAATGAACCACGCGCGAAAACTGTACCTAGTCTCTGCCGACCAATTGCAAAAACTCACACCCTCCTCTAAAGGAGACATTCGGGAAAACAGCGAGAATGAACTGCACAGGGAAATAAAATCCCTGTTGGGGAGAGGGGATTTATCCGCGGACACCAAACTGGATTTGTATTCTCAACTTTTGCGGAAATATCTGACTCTGGTCAAACAAAAATCTTTGGAAAAAAAAGAACTGACTTTAAGTTTACCTCCTCCTAAAGAAGAAGAAGAAAAACGAGAAGGTAAAACACCTGACGGTTTCTCCATAAAGGTTTTGGAACACTTGCCCGGTCGTTCGAGAAACAAAGCCCGAATGATTATGGACGCGCTGGAAAACGCGTGGACGGCTCGCGGCGAATTCGTGTACAGAGGGGATGTCGTGGAAGGGAGTCATATATTTGATTTGTTAAAAACGGCAACCTCTTATCAGAAGCTGAATTACAAACCCGTCGGGTGGAGCAGTTTCCTTCGCAGCTTGGCGGACGCCAACGTTCCTTCGTGGGCCTTGGGTAATTTCTTCTGTAAGGCGAGAGTTGGAAAAGTACAAACACACGTCCGTTGATGATGCTTTAACGTTTAGCACGCCTGCGAGTAGCCCTCGCGGGTTAAAAAAAAGAAATAGAAAAACACACTTTGAACCTCCAGGGTGGATGACGTATTAAAAAATGTTTTCATTCGTATGCTTAAATAACCACATCATTTATATTTGAACCAAAGTACATTTTCACATGTTTTTTATAATCGTGTCATTTTTTTTAAACCAATGGGTAATGTGGATGTTTGAATCTTTTTTACATTTTTATTAAAACCAAAATGTTTTCATTTATATTTGAATCAAAGTACATTTTATGCTTTTTATAATCGTGTCATTTTTTTTAAACCAATGGGTAATGTGGATGTTTGAATCTTTTTTTACATTTTTATTAAAACCAAAATGTTTTCATTCGTATGCTTAAATAACCACATAATTTATATCTGAATCAAAGTACATTTTATGCTTTTTATAATCGTGTCATGTTTTTTAAACCAACGGATAATTTGAATGTGTCACGCATCGGGAAGATTCGGACTTCATTTCCCAGCATGCATGTGGAGATCACATGTCAAAATAACTTCCCTCGGACTCGGAAACCGAAACAGACTCCATTGCCCACAATCCTTCAGGAGATCACATGACATCAGACAATCGCACACGCACCTATCAGCGTTCCCGATCGCCTGAATACTAATGTTGTGCACCTGTGTATCTTGTCATATGACTGTATTAGTTCAGTATATAAGCCCGGGCTTTAGATGTAGACATTGCGAGGTATTGTTTATTCCAAGAACTTACCAAGCGTTATATTTCTGATTGTCTTTGCCTGTTATGACCTGTGCTTTGTTTCCCTGACCTTGTTTTTTGCCTAACCCCTTGGTGTTTGTGTTGCCTGCTGTTTGTGGATCTGTGTTTTTGACGTTTTGGCTTGTTCTTTGACCACGATTTTTGCTTTATCCCTTTGATCTTGACTGCCTGGTATTATTATCACAATTGTGATCTGGCTGGCTTTTTTGGATTTGACCCACGCCTGTTTTCTGACTACGGCTTTGCCTGACGATAATAAAACAACTGTTGCTCCTTTTATCCGTGAGCGTCTGAATTCTGTTGAATCGTCACAGAATACCTCGCCTGACATGCAGACAGCGGACCCGGAAGCCTTTCAAAAGGCTCTTACTGAACAAGGGCAACTTCTTGGACGACACCAGCAGGTCCTGTCAGGAGTGACTCAGTCCCTGGAGTCCATCGCTCACCAACAGGCAGAACAGCAGGCACAGTTGGCCCAACTGGTCGCCAGTGTGCGAGGATTAACGGGCCAACTACAGAGTATGAGTCTCACTGAAGCTGCAGCCAGTCCAGGGCATCATACCACGACAGCGGAACCACCCCTCGCAGTCTTTCCGGTCAGTAAACCCGAGAAATTTGACGGAGACCCAGTGAAATGTCATGGATTCCTGCTTCAGTGCTCAGTGTATTTTGACAATTCACCTGCTAGCTCAGACCAGGCTAAGATTGCTTTCATAGTCTCTAGATTAGCTGGGAAAGCTTTAGAATGGGCTACCGCTAGCTGGACTCAGATACACCGTCTCACTTATGAACTTTTTATCAAGGACTTTAAGATGGTGTTTGATCATTCATACGAGGGTAAGGTTAGCGGGGAATTATTAATGAAGCTCCATCAGGGGAATCGCTCTGTGGTGGACTATTCATTAGAATTTCGAACCCCGTGAATGCTGCGCCTGACCACAAAAAAGCACAGCGCCGACCCCTGGACAGCACGTGGAGTTCACTCCACGTGCTAATGTGGTGAGTGTGCCCACAAAGGGATTGGTGTCTAAATCTGTAATGTTGCCAGTGATTATCTACTGTCATCCAAACTCTCTTATCGTTTCAGCCTTGATCGATTCCGGTGCGGAGGGGAACTTCATCCATGCCAGACTGGTGGAAGAACTACAAGTTCCCGTGAAGACCCTCCAAACCAAGCTTAAAGTGGCTGCTTTGGATGGAGGACCAGTAGGAGTTGGCACCATCTCCCAAGTCACGAGTCCATTAGAACTAGAAACAAGTGCCCTACACAAAGAAAAACATAATCCCATTATCTCCTGGTCCGAACACACTATCACTAGATGGTCTGAATATTGCCTTTAGTCATGCCTGATTACTCCTTCCTTATCCCTATGTTCTACCTTGGTGGAAAGTCCAAACGCTGAGTCCGTTTTTGAAATCCTCCCTGAATACCTTGATTTGAAAGAAGTGTTCAACAAACAGAACGCCACCAAACTGCCACCTCACAGACCCTATGATTGCGCTATAGAGCTCATAGAAAACCCTGTTTTCCCCAAAGCCAGGATTTATCCTCTGACCCAAGATGAGCAGAAGGCTCTCGACGTCTACATCCAAGAAGCCCTCAGTCAAGGATTCATTAGACCATCCACATCCCCCATAGCCTCCGGTTTTTTTTTTTATAAAGAAAAAAGATAGCGGCCTCCGTCCTTGCATTGATTATAGAGCCCTCAATCAAATTTCCAAGGTCTACCCATATCCTCTTCCATTGGTGCCGGTCGCCTTGGAACAACTTCAGGGGGCCAAGTATTTCACCAAGTTAGACTTACGTAGCGCATATAATCTTATTAGGGTGAAGGAGGGTGATGAGTGGAAGACTGCCTTTTTGACCACCAGGGGGCACTACGAATATCAGGTAATGCCATTTGGGCTCTCTATCACCCCCTCTGTATTTCAAGCATTTATTAATGATGTTCTCAGAGACATGTTAGGACACTATGTCATCGCATACCTGGACGATATCCTTGTCTATTCACCCAACTTAGAGGTACATTTACAACACGTTTGATCGGTTCTACGTAGACTCTTGCAGAATAATCTGTTTTTAAAAGGGGAAAAATGTGAGTTCCATTTACAGTCCGTGTCGTTCCTAGGGTACATCATTAGTCAGCAACACGTCACTATGGACGATCACAAAGTGGATGCCGTGGTTCAGTGGCCAACCCCCAAGTCTGTCAAAGATGTGCAGCGATTTCTGGGTTTTGCTAACTTTTATCGTAGGTTTATTTGTAATTTTAGTAGTATCGCTGCCCCTCTCACATCTTTGTTAAAGGGAAACCTCAAGAGAATCACATGGAATGCACAAACAGAGAAAGCCTTCCAGCGACTCAAAGAGGCGTTCACCTCCACTCCTATTCTTAAACACCCTGACCCTGCCCAACCATTTGTGGTAGAGGTGGATGCCTCGGAAACCGGCGTGGGCGCAGTTTTATCCCAACGGACTGGCTCTCCTCAGAAACTACACCCCATCGCTTTTTACTCACATAAGTTATCCCCCGCTGAGAAAAATTACGGGATAGGGGATTGAGAGTTGCTGGCGGTCAAGCTGGCCCTGGAGGAATGGAAACATTGGCTGGAGGGAGCCCATCACCCTTTTTCAGTAATCACGGACCATAAGAACTTGGAATATCTCCGTAATGCGAAAAGGCTAAATCCTTGTCAAGCCAGGTGGTCTCTGTTCTTTGCTAGGTTTCAGTTTAGCATCACATATAGACCTGGCTCTCACAACATTAAGGCAGATGCCTTGTCCCGCCTTCATCAGGGGGAAAAGACCACACCAGGCCCGGAGAACCCAGAACGCATTCTGCCCCCTGAAGTCACCATATCTTCTATTCGATGGGAGATAGATGAGGCAATAGAAAGAACCAATCGTGGTCTAGACTTACCCAGCCAATGCCCCCCAGATAAGTTCTATGTACCAGAAGCTTTCCGCACACAGCTTGTTACATGGGCTCATTCATCTTTGACGTCAGGACATCCAGGGGAAACCCGCACACACAAACTCCTAGCACAACGCTATTGGTGGGAATCCATGACCAGAGACATACATTCATTGGTCTCTTCCTGCTCCATTTGTTCTCAGTGCAAGACACCCAAGACGTTACCTGCAGGAAAGCTAATGCCACTACCCGTACCTCACAGACCGTGGTCCCACCTCGCTGTAGACTTTGTAACTGACCTGCCAGAATCACAAGGGTTTACCACCATTCTTACTGTGGTGGACCGATTCTCCAGAGGGGTATGGTTCGTACCTTTCCCAGCTATTCCCAGTGCCTTTCAGACAGCTTTAACCTTGTTTCAACAGGTTTTTCATAATTTTGGAATTCCTGAAGACATAGTTTCTGACAGGGGGCCTCAGTTCACCTCTCAGGTATGGGCAGCATTCTTCGAACAGATTGGGGTGTCAATTAGTCTCACTTCAGGGTATCACCCACAAGCTAACGGACAGTGTGAGAGGGTGAATCAAGAACTGGGAAAGTTTTTATGATTGTTCTGTCATGACAATCCCTCTGACTGGGCTAGATATTTGGTATGGGCAGAAATGGGCCAAAACTCTTTAACCAGTTCTGTCACGCGGATGACCCCTTTTTAGTGCTTCCTAGGCTACCAGCCACCCTTAGCTCCATGGACTGGCGTGCAGACGGACGTTCCGGCAGTAGACGAATGGATGAAACGAAGTGAGCAGGTATGGGAGGACACCCATCAACGCACTTCAGAGAAACAAGGAACAAGCCGACCATCATCGAGGACCGACGCCGCTATACCAGCCAGGGGATCGAGTGTGGCTGTCCACGAAGGATTTCCGTAACCCAGAGGGAAGTAGTAAAAAACTGCAGCCCAAGTACATTGGGCCTTTCAAGATAGTTAAACGCATTAATGAGGTGACATATAGATTAGACATACCCCCTCGCTTTCGAGTCTCCAGATCCTTTCATGTATCTCTTCTTAAACCTGTTGTTACAGGGCCCTTGGACGAGGCCATGCCAGACATCGCACCACCCCTGCCAGAGGTGATAAATGGGGCTCCGGTATACACAGTCCGTAGGTTGCTGGACTCCAGGAGATGTAGCGGGCAGCTGCAGTATCTGGTGGATTGGGAGGGGTATGGCCCAGAGGAACAATGCTGGGTGTCTGCTAAAGACATACTGGATCCGGCTCTGGTTGCTGACTTTCACAGCCGACACCCACAGAGGCCGGCTCCTCGCCCCAGAGGTCGCCCGCGTAAGCAGCTGCCCTGCTCTCGTCCTACCCGTCTACGAACCTCTCAGGGAGAGGATCCGTTGGTCCAGCACCTCGGCGGTGCGATTCACGCCCCTGTTCGGAGATCTGGTGGTGCACGTGGTGGTCGTCCTGGTCGGCCTCGCTCCGAGGCCCACCCGGACTCTTTGGGGGAGGGTACTGTCACGCATCGGGAAGATTCGGACTTCATTTCCCAGCATGCATGTGGAGATCACATGTCAAAACAACTTCCCTCGGACTCGGAAACCGAAACAGACTCCATTGCCCACAATCCTTCAGGAGATCACATGACATCAGACAATAGCACACGCACCTATCAGCGTTCCCGATCGCCTGAATACTAATGTTGTGCACCTGTGTATCTTGTCATATGACTGTATTAGTTCAGTATATAAGCCCGGGCTTTAGATGTAGACATTGCGAGGTATTGTTTATTCCAAGAACTTACCAAGCGTTATATTTCTGATTGTCTTTGCCTGTTATGACCTGTGCTTTGTTTCCCTGACCTTGTTTTTTGCCTAACCCCTTGGTACTTCTGCCTGCTGTTTGTGGATCTGTGTTTTTGGCTTGTTCTTTGACCATGATTTTTGCTTTATCCCTTTGATCTTGACTGCCTGGTATTATTATCACAATTGTGATCTGGCTGGCTTTTTTGGATTTGACCCACGCCTGTTTTCTGACTACGGCTTTGCCTGACGATAATAAAACAACTGTTGCTCCTTTTATCCGCGAGCGTCTGAATTCTGTTGAATCGTCACAGAATGTTTGAATCTTTTTTTCACATTTTTATTAAAACCAAAATGTTTTCATTTATATTTGAATCCAAGTACATTTTCATGTTTTTTTTTCATTAAAACATAGTCTCATATTTTTCAACTCTTTTAATATGTTTTTTCTTGTGTGTGTGTTTGAATAAAGTAAACATTTTTTAAAGCGTAGCGATTTTATTGAAATATATAATCACACAGACGTTAAAAGATCATTTTGTAATCATTTATTGATAAAATCACAACGGTAAACACAACTTTGCACGCCGTGTACAATATGACAGTAAGAATCTGTCCGCAGCAAACTTTTTACATATTTTTTAACAGAGCGATCATTTTCTCGTAAATCGGTGGAATAAGAATTTAGAACCTGAGAAAACGTAAGACCCTTCATATGCTGTTTTAGAAAATACACGCAGTGATGACCGCAGCCGTCGGACGTATAGTCTTGTACTTGCCTAGCGTTGCACAAAACTCGTCGTGAATTATTTTTTAGAAAAAGCATGATGTAACTGGGGAAAAATTCAGAGTCCGGCGGAAACCTGTAGGAATCAAAAAATTCTGCATTTCCATCTGACAGTATTAAAACAGCCAACCAATGTTCTCCAGGCCGGGTGTGAGGATGTGTATTGACAACAAAACAGGACGGAGGTGTGTGGTTTAACACCCGAGGCAGTTGATCGCAGGGGAATACGCCTCTGAAACCGAGGGTGCATCGCATGGCTTTAGCGATCTGTCTGGTGTCCATTTTTTTTTTTTTTCAAAAATAGTCCATCAGCACTTCATGTTTGTGATTAATTTCTAACACGTTGTCAAAAACCGCAAACACGATGATGTTTATGGTGTTGGGCAAAGGCACTCGAAACCGGAGGTCTAGTCTGACGTGCCCCGACTGTATTAAGGAAACGTGTTCGCCCAAGCTTTCGTCGGGGGTCAAGTTGAACGCGAATAAACAGTAGCCCTGAGAAAAATCTTCACGAGAGATGGCCAAAGGCTGGTCCCTCAACCCTCTGTCCGTAGCTTCGACCAGGCTGAAGTATTCTCGCAGGCAGCGCTGCCTGGGAAAAAGGGGTCGAAAAGGCATGGATGGGTAGGACACACCGTCCACGCTGAGATTTAAAGATTCCACGTCGTAATGATGAAAATTGAAAGGATTTCGCGCGTAAGATCCGCTAAAAGCTTCATTATGAACAAAACCTATAGCGATGAATTTTGGCACTTGGCCCAAAAATAGATTATCCTGGTTTGACACGCGACCCCCCCGCCGGCACGCTTAACACTTTCACGTTAACTCTCTCTAACGGGTACTTAGCGTTAGACTGGAGCAAAGCTGACGCGTGCCCCAGTTTCACACTGGGTGACACGTGTATTCTTTTCACGTACAAAAGGGCCGATAAAATGTGAAGTTTATAGCCCGGGTTCGGATCCGATGACATTAAAACAAACTTGTTTTTATTACGAACTAACTTGATTCTCACGTCGACGGAATTTAAAAGAAGCTTTTCCTGAAATCCAAAGTCGTTATGCAAATGTCCCATTAATTCGAACGTTCGGCTCCTTTCGCAATAAGCGCTTCGCCACGTTAACCCCTCATTGTCTCTGTTCGGGTCAGCTTCGTCCATGCGCCCCGCCGTGTCCTTGCGAAACAGCCCCGCTGCGAATTGCGAATTCAGAGTAGGTTCGGAATAGTTAAGCAAACACTCCAGAACGGCCCTGTAGGCGTACGTGGAACCGCTTTGAGAAATGAGCTTATCGCCGAGGGACAGGTCGACTTGGCTAAAAAGAGTGGCCGCGGGGTAATTGATCAAACCTACGGCCGCGCCGGCCGCCAGATCGGTTCCGTCCGCGTTGGTAACTTTGCACGTGAGGTACAAAAGCGAACGGTTCAGATCGACGTAGGTGTCCCCCGACCCCGCTATAAAAAATTCGAGGGGGCCATATCGGTGATGGCCGTGATCGGTGGCGTTTCTACATATTTGTAGGATTCTATACTGTGTTGCGTTATAGGGATCGTAAATAGGTCCAGCTCAGACTTCATGCATTCCGCCGAGGCGCTGTGTATGAGAGACATTTTTTTTTTTAATATGTCGGGCCGCACCGGTTTTCCGCTCGCTCGATCTTCTTATTCCTTAAACGAGAGGCGCGGACGAGCGCACCCGCCAGCTTCCTGTTCAGACTGAGACCTTTTGAAAAAACGCTTTTATTTTTAAAAGGTATGGCACCGCGACGCCCCGGCGGGCGCATGTGCCAATTCGCGCAGCTCAAAACCACCAGGCCTTCACCCTCCTGCCGCCTTTCCGACGCGTTTCCCAGTAATTTCCCCGCCGCTGCGGAAACCACGTCTTTTGCGATAATTTTAGCAGCGGTCTTGAGGTCAAGTCAAGTCAAGTCAAATTTATTTGTATAGCGCTTTTTACAACTGATGTTGTCACAAAGCAGCTTCACAGAAATCCATTAAAGACAAAGTTTTAACAAGAAATGTAAATCCTCCAGGTGAGCAAGCCAGGAAAAACTCCCTCAGAGCTGGGGAAGAAACCTTGGGAGGAACCAAGGCTCACATGGGGGGACCCATCCTCCTCTGGTCAAACTACCAACAAAATTATTATAATACTAATATTAATAGTAATAGTAGTAATAATAGTTAGGAGTCCATGAAAACTTCAGTGTAGAGTGGGCAGCTAGTCCAAGTCAAGTGGCGGCGACTGGGGCGTGGGCAACTGGTCTGAAGCGGATAGCAGGAGAGCTCCGCAGACAATCATCCATCAGTGTCCGTCCGGCAGGTGGGCAGTCGTTTACTCGGAAAAAGGTAGGGAGATGGAATTAGTTTTGTTCTGTTTGAGTGTATTTAAAACAGAGAATGTGAACATTTCCAGAGTGTGGCTAACGACTCCGGCAGATCTGACTATAACAGCTTAACTAAAAGGAGAGAACCAAAAGGGCACACAGACACGGGAGCACCCTGAAACAATTTGGCATCCCTCCGCTCCACCGTCCACAAACCTGAGTGATGGCGTGCGAGCGGCGGGACGACAGCACCAGTGTCTCAGTTTACTATAATTCCCTGTGTCCATGGACCCCTGGATCTGCTGCCTTTATCTAAGGGGGAACATTAACTACCAAAAGCTAAACTAAACAAGTGAGTTTTCAGCCTAGATTTGAAGATTGCGACTGAGTCTGAGTCCCGAACATTTTCTGGAAGATCATTCCAGAGTTTGGGGGCTTTATAAGAAAAGGCTCTTCCCCCAGATGAAGCCTTCTGAATTCTGGGAACTATTAAAAAGCCAGCACTCTGTGATCTGAGTAATCGTGGTGGCTCATAATGGGAAATAAGGTCTTGCAGGTACTCAGGAGCCCATGTAGGGCTTTATACGTCAATAAAAGAATTTTGTAATCGATACGGAATTTAACAGGCAGCCAATGGAGTGATGATAGAACTGGACTGATATGATCAAATGTTCTGGTTTTAGTGAGAACCCTGGCTGCAGCATTTTGAACTAGTTGAAGTTTACTTAAATTCCTGCTGGTGCATCCTGACAGTAATGCGTTACAGTAATCTAGCCTTGAGGTAATAAAGGCATGTACTAATGTTTCTGCATCGTGCAGTGATAAGGCATTTCTTATTTTGGCGATGTTGCGAAGATGTAAAAAGCTGTCCTAGTGATGCTGCCTATGTGTTGATCAAATGATAAATCTGGATCAATTATGATGCCAAGATTTTTTGCTGCTGAACCAGGTATAACTGGAAAGTCAGCAAGATTTTAAATTAAATCTGGTAATTTATTTCTTGCCACTTTTGGACCCAGAAGGAGAACCTCTGTTTTGTTACTGTTTAGAAGGAGGAAGTTACGTAACATCCAGCCTTTCACATCTTTTACACAGATCTCTATTTTCTTTAGCCTGTATTTGTCATCAGGCTTGGCTGATATGTATAATTGCGTATCGTCTGCGTAACAGTGAAAGTTAATGCCATGGCTACTTATAACTGTGCCTAACGGTAACATGCATAATGTAAATAATAATGGTCCTAAAATAGAGCCTTGCGGAATTCCAAATCTTACTTGTGAATAATTGGAAGATGAATCATTTACCTTTACAAACTGATAACGTTCCGTTAAGTAAGGTTTGAACCACGATAGGGCGGTCCCTGTGATTCCAACCATGTTTTCTAACCTTTCTAGGAGAATATTGTGGTCTATCGTATCGAAAGCTGTGCTGAGGTCAAGTGATCAGAGGCAAGAAGAAGATCATTTGTTATCTTAACTAGAGCTGTCTCAGTGCTGTGATGTGGCCTGAATCCAGATTGGAATTTTTCATATATGTGGTTCTTATGTAGATATGAACTAAGTTGTGAGGCTACAGCTTTTTCTAAGATCTTAGATATGAATAGTAGGTTAGAAATAGGCCTGTAATTAGACAATACGCAGCATCAAGGTTTGGTTTCTTGATCAGAGGCTTAATAACTGCTAGTTTAAAAGCTCTGGGTACATGGCCCAGGCTAAGGGACGAGTTAACTATGGTTAAAAGAGGATTAATGATAACTGGTAGTACTTCTTTGAGTAATTTTGAGGGGATTGCATCAAGTGTGCAGGTTGTACAATTTGCAGAGTAGATAATCTTCTCTAGTTCTAACTGTGGTAGTGGGTAGAAAGTTTCCAGCCTTTCCTCTGCAACTACGTTATGTTTTATATCAGCCACATCAGATGACAGCCAAGTTGGATTTAATACTGTGGGTTGAATTTGTTGTCTAATATTTTCAATTTTATTATTAAAAAAGTCCATAAAAACATCACT
The DNA here is from genome assembly GCF_904425465.1 of Colossoma macropomum. Classification (NCBI taxonomy): domain Eukaryota; kingdom Metazoa; phylum Chordata; class Actinopteri; order Characiformes; family Serrasalmidae; genus Colossoma; species Colossoma macropomum. The sequence continues at coordinate 1,721,176 of NW_023495965.1, read as the reverse complement.
GGTGAGGGTCCCGGAATCTGTGGTTCAGTGCCTGCCTGATTTTTTTGTAATTCTGGAAATCACACTAAACAGTACTCTAGGATTATATTCATTATTCTCGATCAGCGAGGCCAGATATGCTGAGCGAGCCATATTGAGAGCATTTCTATACTCTATAAGGCTGTCCTTCCAGGCCAAGTGGAACACTTCCAGCTTGGTTGATCGCCATTTCCACTCTAGTTTCCGTACTGTTTGTTTTAAGGTATGGGTTTTATCATCGTACCACAGGGCGAGCTTTTTCTGTCTTATCCTTTTGATTTTAAGTGACGCCACATTTTCTAAAGTAGATCGAAATGTGTTTTCTAAATAGTCGGTTAGTACATCTAGCTCCACTGGGTCTGATGGAGTGGAGACTAGGGTTGTTAGTTCTGGGAGGTTTTCTATGAATTGCAGAGCGGTAAATGGTTTTATTGAGCGCTTTGTAGAATAGCGAGGGGACGTACATGTATTATGGCTAAGACGTAGCTCATAAGAAATTAAGTAATGGTCAGAGATTACTGAGGTTTGCGGTAGGATACTAAGCCTGTCTATGTCAAGTCCAAGTGTCAGAACTAGATCTAAAGTGTGACTACAGTAGTGCGTAGGCCCTGTTACATTTTGGGTAATACCAACAGAGTCTAGGATTGAAGTAAACGCCTTTTTTAGTGGGTCATCTGCCTTCTCAAAATGGATATTAAAATCTCCTACAATTATTACTTTATCATTGCACACAGCTAGGTTTGCAGCGAAATCACTAAATTCTTTCAAAAATTCTGTGTAGGGTCCTGGTGGTCTGTAAATGTTAAATAATGAAAATGCCTTCTTTTTTTGTGGCCGGATTTGTAATATTGATGGAAAGAACCTCAAAAGAAGTGAAAGTGTCACATTGTTTCTGACTGATATCTAGGCTATTCTGGTAGATTACACATAATCCACCTCCTTTGCCTGATAATCGTGGGCTGTGTACATAATAATAGCCCATAGGGGTGGCTTCATTTAGTGCTGAATATTCATCCTGTCTAACCCATGTTTCAGTGAGACAGAAAACGTCAAATTTATGATCACTTATTATTTCATTTACGATGACTGCTTTTGAGTTTAGTGATCTTATATTGAATAACCCAAATTTTAGAACTGAGGTGTTGCTGCTATCATCTAAATATGATTTAATATTGATTAGGTTATTGAAACGGGCTGATTGAGTTTTTCTATATTTAGATTTTGATTTAATTCGGGGCAAAGACACAGTCTCAATATAGTGGATCCTAGGTGACGCCTCAAGGCGGTTCGCAGACGGTTGGTTTAGCCTGTCTGTCTGCGGCCTGGTCCCGGCTCTGGATTGTCAGCAGGTGTTTACACTACTCTGCTGACTAACTAAAAGGCTATGTGCTATGCTGCAAGAAAGTAAGGCAGCACCCTCCCGCGTGGGGTGGACACCATCCCTACCTATAAGACCAGGCTTGCCCTCGAAATGTAACCAATTATCTATAAAGCCCACTTTATTTTCCGAACACCACTTGGACATCCAGCAGTTTAACGCTGAGAGTCTGCTGTAGGCTTCAGCGCCGTGCCGCATTGGGATGGGACCAGAGCAGATTACGGCATCGGACATCGTCTGGGCCAGTTTAATCACCTCTCTAATGTTACCCTTAGTTACCTCAGACTGCCGCAGACGAATATCATTGGCCCCTACACGGATGACTATTCTCGAATATCTCTTATTAGCTAACAGTCTAAGGTTGCCGCTAATGTCCGGCGCTCTGGCTCCCGGTAAACAGCTAACTGTTACTGCTGGTGCCCCTAAAGGAGTAGCTAATTTCACGTGTCGAACGATCAAGTCTCCTATAACCAGAGCACTTTTAACAGGCTCCTCAGCGGGTGTTTCGCCGAGTGGGCAAACCTGTTTGACATGTGAATTGGAGGAACGTGGTGTTCTGGTGGGCTAGCTTTGGCCTCAGCGTTAGCATTAGCCTTAGCTTTCCGGCTATGTCGCCGAGACGTCACCCATTCACCCCGCTGTGAGGGCTCTAACACCGGAGTCGAGGGGGTGCTGACTCTCCCTAAGGCACCCAGGGCTGCTAGCGGTGAATCTCACTGTCTGTCCCTTAATAAATCCCGGATGCGCACCTCTAGCTGGTCCACCTTTTCCACCAGGGAGCTAACTAGCTGGCACTTAGCACAAACACAGCCACTATCATTATCGCTAGAGGTGGAAAAGGGGATTAAACTAAACATGCCACACAAGAAACCAGCAGTAGCCATGGTATTGCAGGAACTTACCGTTTCTGGTTGATTTAGGAACTTAGCAGAAAGATAGCGCTGGAGCAGTGGGTCAGCAGTCTGTGCGTCTGTGCGTCACACAGAAGCACATGAAAGCCAAGACATTTACATTGCACTCTCATGCCTAAATTAATCTGTAAATATTATTTTTTTAGATGCGAAGCAATCGATGGCTGTTGAAAATAGCTGGAACTAAAGCATAAAAACATGAAAGTAAAGACATGTACATCGCACTATCACGCCTAAATTAATCTGTGCCAACTGGAGCCATTCTGGCCAACAATCTATCTCTGCCTGCAGTCTACATGCTCCGGGGTCTACCCTGCAGAATGGACACCACAGCCACGGCCTGCCCTGACCCTCCCTCCTACGTCTGTCTCTCTCTCTCTGTCTGTGTGTGTCTCTCTCTTGCTCTCTCTCTCTCTGTCTGTGTGTCTCTCTCTTGCTCTGTCTCTCTCTCTCTCTCTCTGCTCTCTCTCTCTCTCTCTCTCTCTCTCTCTCTCTCACACACACACACACTCTTTCTCCTCCCCCTGTTCCCCCTCCTCCCCCGACTAGGTCAGTCTGTGCACTTTGGTCACTCACGTTTCCACTGCCGGAAAAAAATCATCAGCCCTAACAACTTCCTGACCCTTGACTGAAGTCCGGACACTCAGTGAGAAACAGAGAGACATAATTTGAACAGAGAGACATAATTTGTGTAGTGAGCAACAATCTTGGAAAAATGACCTGGAAGTATGCAGTATTTTTGGGACTTGGGATGTTCCTGTGGTCTGCTCTGGGGGACCAGATTGGAGCTAGTTGGACTGAGGGAACTAGTCAAACAGAGGGGCCTATGGAACCTTGGGGAGCTGGGGGCACTAAAGGAACTAGAACTGACGGGACTGAAGACACTGGGGGCGCTGGAAGAACTGGAGGAGCTGGACAAATTGGCGGAGCTGAGGGAGCTGGAGAAGCTGGGGGAACTGGAGGAACTGGTTTGACTGGCAGGCTGTTGGTGGTGCCGATGGATGGTAGTCACTGGACTGGGCTGAAGGCCGTGGCAGAGGACCTGGGCCGCAGGGGCCACACGGTGGTGGTAGTGATGCCAGAGATCAGTATTCGTTTGGACTCTGGTAAACACTACATTACCAAAACGTTCCCTGTACCGTATGGACGAAAAGCACTTGAGGAGCTGCAGACCCGTAATGTTGAGGTCATGCAGAGCACACCACTGCCCCTACTGGAGAGAATCAGCACTCGAATCAGCAACCTAAAAAAGTTTGTAGCCTACCAGCGGGACACCAGTGAGGCACTGCTGTTCAACCAGGACCTGATGGACTTTCTGAGGGAGCAGAAATTCGATGCTGTGCTAACCAGTCCAGCCGTGCCAACTGGAGCCATTCTGGCCTACAATCTGTCTCTGCCTGCAGTCTACATGCTCCGGGGTTTACCCTGCGGAATGGACGCCACAGCCACGGCCTGCCCTGACCCTCCCTCCTACGTCCCGCGCTTCTTCACCAAGAACTCTGACCACATGTGCTGGAGCGAGCGGGTGCTGAACGTGTTGGTGAACATGGTGGAGCCAGTGCTGTGTAAGGTGTTGTACTGGTTATTTGAGGATCTGGCGTCACGCCTGATGCACAGGTCCGTCAGCTTGGTGGAGATCCTGAATTCCGGAGCGCTGTGGCTGCTGAGGTACGACTTCACTTTGGAGTTCCCCAAACCGCTCATGCCCAACATGGTGCTGATTGGTGGACTGAACTGTGCCATCATGAGACCCCTCAGCCCGGTGAGTCCTGCAGACAAACACCCAGTCAGTCGGAACCTTTACTTCAAATTAATAAAGCTCGTTTATGTCTCGTATATTTAATCTCTGCACTCAAAGTCCATATTTTATTTGGAGATTCTGTGAAGATTTTAACACCAGGCTGTTTTAGAACACGTCGTAATCTCTGCAGATATAATGTTCTCAATAGTTACTAAAGAATTTGGACACTGCAAATCATTGCAATTCATCTGATCATGTTTAATAAACATGTTTATACAATATAACATTAAATAAAGAAACCAGTGGACTGCCTCGAATTTGATCCTTATATTTTAATTTTCTTTACTGATTTTCACCAAAAAACGTTTTTCACAAACTACCCAGCTACCCCCCCACCGTCCACCCACAATGTACTAACCCTACAAACATGTGGCAGTGACTATAAATAAATAAATACATACATACATACATACATACAATCAGTGTAAACTATGTCACTAAACCAGATAGCCCATCAGGTTTCACTGTCCTATTCAAGCAAAACACTGTAGTCATTAATGAATTCCAGAACAGGCTCCCAGGATCTGATCTCGTATCAGCTTTTCAAACTTAATACTAGCTAAAATTTCCCAGATCCACCTATCCTGTTTTGGAGAGGAGGCACACTTAAGGACAATAGCCCATTTTGCTAGCAAGGCAGTAAAGGCAATAACCTTTTGCATCAAGTTTGATTTTTAATTAACCAAATAGTGTTTTACTCACACAGAAAGCAAACTATCAGTTTGTTTAAAGTCATAAAGTCTTACAATAGCAGAGTCCATCTTTCAAAACAAGTCCATAAAGAGTTCAAGGGTGTTCTCACACTAGGCGATCTGTACTGTGCTGTGTGTACGTTACTAATCACCTTCACAGCTTTCGAAACAAACGCGTTCAAACACAGTTAAATAAAGGGGATGTATTTATAGCTGCTGTTCACCCTTTTGTCCACAAGGTGTCATTGATGTAAAAGGGTTTTAAAAGATTAAAGCTTCGCTGCTTCAGAAAGATTCATTTACCCATCACTGCTAAAAACGGCCAAACAAAGCAGTTTAAGAAAAACGCTGATCTCGCCCAGCTGCTTCTCTTCATCCAAGAAAAAGTGAGATCTTCTTCTGAAGCTCCAAGATAATCCATGTATTCCAAAAACATGATGAAAAAATGAGAGAGAAAAAGGAGAAATTCCATTCTTTTTGGGCTGATATCAAGCTTCCAGACAAACCTTCCTCCAGTCTTTCTTCTCCACCTCCACTTCCTTTTCCAGGTAGAATCTGTATTCAATGTCCTGTTTAAACAGGAACTGGCAGAATAAATAGATCAAAACAAACGAGAGGACGTTGAATAAAGTGGGACAGCTGCGCTTTATGAAGCTGCAGCCGTCTAATAACTCGTGTCCATGTGTAAAGCTCAGATATTAATGTATCAGTGACGCAGAATCTCATAAAATACCCTCACAGCTGTCCACTTTACCCCAAACGCCCGAGAGTCGGTCAGTGTTGAGCAGATTCTGACTGTGATTACAGTGTTGCTCTAAATGAATGTTTACGCTGTTTATTATTGTGCAGTTTCTGTAAAATCAGAGAAACAGAACTGAATTTAAACTCTGCACCTCTGAGTTATTAAAGGAGGAGTACACCGGTTAGAGCTCACTGGTCAGCACTACGGCTACTCTGAGCGCTGATTGGTCGGCACTACTGCTATTGAGTGCTGATTGGTCAGCACTACTGCTACTGAGCGCTGATTGGTCAGAATTACTGCTACTGAGAGCTGATTGGTCAGCACTACTGCTATTGAGCGCTGATTGGTCAGCACTACTGCTACTGAGAGCTGATTGGTCAGCACTACTGCTATTGAGCACTGATTGGTCAGCACTACTGCTACTGAGAGCTGACTGGTCGGCATTACTGCTACAGAGCGCTGATTGGCCGGCATTACTGCTACTGAGCGCTGATTGGTCGGCATTACTGCTACTGAGAGCTGATTGGTTGGCATTACTGCTATTGAGTGCTGATTGGTCAGCACTACTGCTACTGAGCGCTGATTGGTCAGAATTACTGCTACTGAGAGCTGATTGGTCAGCACTACTGCTATTGAGCGCTGATTGGTCAGCACTACTGCTACTGAGAGCTGATTGGTCAGCACTACTGCTATTGAGCACTGATTGGTCAGCACTACTGCTACTGAGAGCTGACTGGTCAGCACTACTGCTACTGAGAGCTGATTGGTCGGCATTACTGCTACAGAGCGCTGATTGGCCGGCATTACTGCTACTGAGCGCTGATTGGTCGGCATTACTGCTACTGAGAGCTGATTGGTCGGCATTACTGCTGCTGAGCACTGATTGGTCGGCATTACTGCTGCTGAGCGCTGATTGGTCGGCATTACTGCTACTGAGCGCTGATTGGTCGGCATTACTGCTACTGAGCACTGATTGGTTGGCGAGCACAGAGGCTTATTGGCGGTTTGCGCTCAATGACGTCATGAACATACATGAGGCACCATTTTAACCTTCTATAACTCGAGTTTAAAAGCTCTTAAAAATAAAGCAGCAGTGTTAAAGTGTTTTATGCTGCTCTGTGTTCAGGAAATGAATGAATTCTTTTACATTAAAAGTTTAAATATTTATGAACTATGATTTTGCTCAATTGCTCCATATAACCAGTGTAATTCCAGAGAACTTGTAGAGAGGAGAATTATCACTGTAATGTCTTGGGGTTTCTCTAACTCTAGAGGGCGCTCCCGAGTGAGTCGAAATGAATGGGTTAAGATGGAGCATTTGAGTAAAATCATAGTTTATAAATATTAACTCTGTTTAGAGATGCTCCATTATGAATGTCATTCATGCACATTAAATGCCTGCTTTAATAATGTTCAATTACAGTTATTATTCTAAGACTTTACAGTCAGTGTTTAATAAACGCCTGATCCAAATCTATAAGTTACATCATAACTTATTATAACTATATTTCATCCTTATGTACAGTGTCCATTACTGAGTGTCTCTCAGAATGTGTTTCACAACATCTGCAGAGCACATTTAATCTGAGGGGGATATTTACCCTAAAAACTGGATCAATAACAACAGATCCAGTAATAATGTGTCTGAGTTGATCAATAAAGCAATCATTTTATGATTTTAAACGTAATCGTTTTAATTACAGTAATAAAGCTATTGTGTTACTTTTTTATTTATTTATTTTGTTTTGTTTTTATATTATTTTTAATTCGAGTAAACGTAAACAATCCTACTGATAAATACTGCATGCTCTGCTCGTCGCTGATTGGGTGAAAACCCGCGGCCGTTCCGCCTTTTTTGAACCCTTTCTTTCCGTAGTTCCAGCGCTGTTTGGCGTTGTTTTCGGTCAGCGGACCGCGAGTTTGAGGAAGAACTGAGCTGAACAGCTGAACGTGGTCGAGGCTCTTTCACACCTGCTGTTTTGGTTCAGACCAAACAAGGTAGGCGTGACGGCCCCTCAGCTCTTTAGACCACTTTAGTAGAAGTTCTATGTTGCGGCATTTGTGTATATATATATGTAGTTGGGTTTTACAGTGTGTGTGTATATATATATATATATATATATATTATATATATATATATATATATATACACTGTAAAACTGCACATCTTAAAGAAAGAATTAAGTTAACACAACTTAAATACTACAGAAAGTTGGAGTAACTTAATCTGAAAAATTCAAACTAACTCAAAAGTGAATTGTTGAGATGGTAACTCAGTCATTTTAAGTAAGATCGTTTTTTTTAGCATATTTGTGAGTTAAGATAACTTAATTTAAATGTGTTATGTTCACTATTTTTATTTAAGTTGACAATAAATGCAAACAGTCTAATAATATGTTGTTTTTAAAGACTTAATAATTTAGTGTTGTTTTCCCTTTTCTGACTATATATGCACATTTATGATGATTGACTGTTTACTCCATGTACTAGTCCTGGGTATAGTCTATTCAGAATTAGCTAAAAGTGAAAAAAAGTGTTAAAAGTGTTAAAAGTGATGGACGCCAGGCACATGAAATAGTCCTGATGTCGCACAAGCGCAATGTGTTCTAAAATTTTGTAGCTAAAACATCAGTTGATTCAGTGTTTGAGTGTTGAACGGCAGTCAATTCAGTTTACAATTACTTAGTTGTATTGAGTTAGTACAACTATAAAAGTCCAAAATACTCATTTTAAAATCAACTAAATGAATGGAGTTCAATTAACTCAATTTACATATGTTTATATAACAAGAGACAAGAGATGTTTTGTTCATACTCAGTTTAGAGAGTTATTTAACTTTAAACGTTATTTAACCATTTAAGGCAATCGGTTGCCTCAAACCATTTGAGGTTGACTTAACTCATCAACTCATCAGGTTTTACAGTATGTATATATATATATATATATATATATATATATATATATATATACATACATACACACACACATTATGTTGTAGTTAATCTCTCTGACTTTTCATCAAATACTCTACACCCAGCATATTTAACATGTCTTGAAACACATGAAGTGCACTTCACCCTAATTAACCTTCCTCCTGTAAAGCAGCCAACAACCATCAGAGGTGAAGTCTTGACTGAACAAACACTTCAGCAGTGACTGAAATCCTTGCACCACTGCGCCCAGAGAGAGAGAGACAGCTGAGGAGCTGAGGAACAATGAGGAGATCCGTGGTGTGTTTGGGGCTCAGTGTGCTGCTGTGTTCCGCTCTGGGGGAAATAAAGACCTCAGGTGGAACTGAAAGAGCCGTAGAACCTGATGGAACTGGAGGGACTGAAGGAAGTGGTGGAAATGGGAGGATTGGAGAAACTAGGGAAACTGGTTGGACTGGCAGGCTGTTGGTGGTGCCAGTGGATGGCAGCCACTGGACTGGGCTGAAGGCTGTGGCTGAGGATTTGGGCCGCAGGGGCCACACGGTGGTGGTAGTGATGCCAGAGGTCAGTATGCGTTTGGACTCCGGTAAACACTACATTACCAAAACGTTCCCTGTACCGTATGGACGAAAAGCACTTGAGGAGCTGCAGACCCGTAATGTTGAGGTCATGCAGAGCACACCACTGCCCCTACTGGAGAGAATCAGCACTCGAATCAGCAACCTAAAAAAGTTTGTAGCCTACCAGCGGGACACCAGTGAGGCACTGCTGTTCAACCAGGACCTGATGGACTTTCTGAGGGAGCAGAAATTCGATGCTGTGCTAACCAGTCCAGCCGTGCCAACTGGAGCCATTCTGGCCTACAATCTGTCTCTGCCTGCAGTCTACATGCTCCGGGGTCTACCCTGCGGAATGGACGCCACAGCCACGGCCTGCCCTGACCCTCCCTCCTACGTCCCGCGCTTCTTCACCAAGAACTCTGACCACATGTGCTGGAGCGAGCGGGTGCTGAACGTGTTGGTGAACATGGTGGAGCCAGTGCTGTGTAAGGTGTTGTACTGGTTATTTGAGGATCTGGCGTCACGCCTGATGCACAGGTCCGTCAGCTTGGTGGAGATCCTGAATTCCGGAGCGCTGTGGCTGCTGAGGTACGACTTCACTTTGGAGTTCCCCAAACCGCTCATGCCCAACATGGTGCTGATTGGTGGACTGAACTGTGCCATCACGAGACCCCTCAGCCCGGTGAGTCCTGCAGACAAACACCCAGTCAGTCGGAACCTTTACTTCAAATTAATAAAGCTCGTTTATGTCTCGTATATTTAATCTCTGCGCTCAAAGTCCGTATTTTATTTGGAGATTCTGTGAAGATTTTAACACCATTTTAATCTCTGCATACAGTTTTGGAATGGAGGCGTTGGTCTGTCATCACACTAAAATTGCATCAGCATGAAATGTTCTCAATAGTTACTGACAAATCTGGACACTGCAAATTAGTGCAATTCGTTCAATCATGTTTATTTAATAAACATGTTAATATAATATTTAGTAAGGAAAACAGTGAACTGCCTCAAATTTGATTCCTCATTAACAAAATAGCACCTGCTGTATTTCACTGTCCGACTGCGGTGGAGATCTTTAGGTCAGATTAGCCAGATTATCTGTGTCTCATAGCATTTCATAATATTCTTATTATTCATTCGTCTCTGTAGGATGTGTTCAGTGTCTTTGTAGGATGTCCTACCATCTCAGTCTCAGCAGCGTTCCGCAGTTTTCTGATCTGTAGTGTGGTTTTGGTTCTATGTAAAGGTGTGAGAACACTGAAGCAGGACAGCATCAAGAGTCTGCGCGGTTCTACTTTTCATTACAGTTCAGGATATTAATCAGTGCAGTTAATGAGACTGACCTCCACGCTGGTTTTAGGCCTCACAGACGAGTTTATTAACAGAACATGATCAACTCAAATCTCATAACTGAGTGAATATTATGATGAGGCGTTACAGATGAAGTAAACAAGCTGAATTCCACACTGAGAGCATTACCTAAGATCACCGGGGAGATATACAGACACGGGGAGAGAGAGAGAGAGGGAGAGAGAGAGGTGTTAGGAGGAGAGAGACAGAGAGAGAGAGAGATGGGGTAGAGAGAGAGAGAGAGGTAGGAGTAGAGAGAGAGAGACTGGACTGGTAGGAAAGACAGAGAGAGAGAGGTGTGGGGGTAGAGACAGAGAGAGACTGGTGAGAGAGAGAGAGAGGTGTGGGGGTAGAGAGAGAGAGAGGGAGAGAGAGACTGGACTGGTAGGAAAGACAGAGAGAGAGGTGTGGGGGTAGAGAGAGAGAGGTGTGAGGGTAGAGAGAGAGAGAGGTGTGAGGGTAGAGAGAGAGAGGTGTGAGGGTAGAGAGAGAGAGAGGTGTGAGGGTAGAGAGAGAGAGGTGTTAGGGTAGAGAGAGAGAGAGGTGTTAGGGGAGAGAGAGAGAGGTGTGAGGGTAGAGAGAGAGAGAGGTGTGAGGATAGAGAGAGAGAGGTGTGAGGGTAGAGAGAGAGAAGTGTTAGGGGAGAGAGAGAGAAAGGTGTTAGGCGAGAGAGAGAGAAAGGTGTTAGGGGAGAGAGAGAGAAAGGTGTTAGGGGAGAGAGAGAGGTGTGAGGGTAGAGAGAGAGAGAGGTGTGAGGGTAGAGAGAGAGGTGTGAGGGTAGAGAGAGAGAGAGGTGTGAGGATAGAGAGAGAGAGAGGTGTAAGAGTAGAGAGAGAGAGAGAGGTGTTAGGGGAGAGAGAGAGAAAGGTGTTAGGGGAGAGAGAGAGAGGTGTGTGAGGGTAGAGAGAGAGAGGTGTGAGGGTAGAGAGAGAAAGAGAGGTGTGAGGGTAGAGAGAGAGAGAGGTGTGAGGATAGAGAGAGAGAGGTGTGAGGGTAGAGAGAGAGAGAGAGAGGTGTGAGGATAGAGAGAGAGAGGTGTAAGGGGAGAGAGAGAAAGGTGTTAGAGGAGAGAGAGAAAGGTGTGAGGGTAGAGAGAGAGGTGTGAGGGTAGAGAGAGAGAGAGAGAGGTGTAAGGGTAGAGAGAGAGAGGTGTTAGGGGAGAGAGAGAAAGGTGTTAGGGGAGAGAGAGAGAGAGGTGTGAGGGTAGAGAGAGAGAGAGGTGTGATGGTAGAGAGAGAGAGGTGTTAGGGTAGAGAGAGAGAGAGAGGTGTAAGGGTAGAGAGAGAGAGAGGTGTGATGGTAGAGAGAGAGAGGTGTAAGGGTAGAGAGAGAGAGGTGTGAGGGTAGAGAGAGATAGAGGTGTGAGGGTAGAGAGAGAGATGTGAGGGTAGAGAGAGAGAGAGAGGTGTTAGGGTAGAGAGAGAGAAGTGTGAGGGTAGAGAGAGAGAGGTGTAAGGGTAGAGAGAGAGAGAGGTGTTAGGGTAGAGAGAGAGGTGTAAGGGTAGAGAGAGAGAGAGGTGTTAGGGTAGAGAGAGAGGTGTAAGGGTAGAGAGAGAGAGAGAGATGTGAGGGTAGAAAGAGAGAGAGGTGTGAGGGTAGAGAGAGAGAGAGATGTGAGGGTAGAGAGAGAGAGAGAGGTGTTAGGGTAGAGAGAGAGAGAGAGATGTGAGGGTAGAAAGAGAGAGAGGTGTGAGGGTAGAGAGAGAGAGAGATGTGAGGGTAGAGAGAGAGAGAGAGGTGTTAGGGTAGAGAGAGAGAGAGGTGTAAGGGTAGAGAGAGAGAGGTGTGAGGGTAGAGAGAGAGAGGTGTAAGGGTAGAGAGAGAGAGAGGTGTAAGGGTAGAGAGAGAGAGAGGTGTGAGGGTAGAGAGAGAGGTGTAAGGGTAGAGAGAGAGAGAGGTGTGATGGTAGAGAGAGAGAGGTGTGAGGGTAGAGAGAGAGAGAGAGAGAGAGAGAGAGGTGTGATGGTAGAGAGAGAGAGGTGTGAGGGTAGAGAGAGAGAGAGAGAGAGAGAGAGAGAGAGAGGTGTGATGGTAGAGAGAGAGAGGTGTGAGGGTAGAGAGAGAGAGAGAGAGAGAGAGAGAGAGAGAGAGAGAGGTGTGATGGTAGAGAGAGAGAGGTGTGAGGGTATAGAGAGAGAGAGAGAGAGAGAGAGAGAGATGTGAGGGTAGGAAGAGATAGAGGTGTGAGGGTAGAGAGAGAGATGTGAGGGTAGAGAGAGAGAGGTGTTAGGGTAGAGAGAGAGAGTGAGGTGTAAGGGTAGAGAGAGAGAGAGGTGTTAGGGTAGAGAGAGAGAGAGAGGTGTAAGGGTAGAGAGAGAGAGAGGTGTGAGGGTAGAGAGAGAGAGGTGTAAGGGTAGAGAGAGAGAGAGGTGTTAGGGTAGAGAGAGAGAGGTGTAAGGGTAGAGAGAGAGAGAGGTGTTAGGGTAGAGAGAGAGAGAGAGAGGTGTTAGGGTAGAGAGAGAAAGGTGTTAGGGGAGAGAGAGAGGTATTAGGGGGGAGAGAGAGAGGTGTTAGAGGACAGAGAGAAAGAGGTGTGAGGGTAGAGAGAGAGAGAGAGGTGTGAGGGGAGAGAGAGAGGTGGGGGTAGAGAGAGAGAGAGGTGGGGGTAGAGAGAGAGAGACTTCCTGTCTGTTATAAAACTACACACAACATTCAATGTGTTTTGTTTTATTCATTCATATACGTTTATATTATTAATTGATATTAACATTTTCTTCTTTAATTATCCAATATTTAATCTTGATTTAATTTTTTGATTTATTATTCTTTTATTTATATATATATTATATATATATATATCATAATATATATAATATATATACAATATATATTTATAATTAATTTTGATATAAGATCATTTTTGTTATGCTTTGACAATACAAATGTACATTTGAACTTGACTGGACTGGTAGGAAAGACAGAGAGAGAGGTGTGGGGGTAGAGAGAGAGAGAGAGAGAGAGAGAGAGAGAGAGACTTTTGACTTTTAAACCCTTTTAATCAACCATTGTCCACATACTAAGAGGGGTCACAAACAGCTCAGAATAAAATCACAAACAGAACAAAGAAAGAAAAGCAAATAAAGCAAAACCCAGCTCAGCTGAGCTGCAGAGATCAGTTCACACATTCAACACAAACATCGGGTCATCGGGTCCACAAAGCAACCCCCCTCCCCCCGTTCAGCAAAGAAATAATTCACATTGTCAATAAGAGTGTAGTAGGTAAATTCAACAAGGAGTCGCTTCATGATCAATCCCCTGACCATCAGAACCGGGTCAGTACCCCCACGGTTCTCTATTCTGTTCCTCCTAGTACACCAGATAGCTAACTTAGCAGCACCATACAAAAAATTCAAAAGAACTACCGTGTGTCTTTTTGAAACGGTGTACTTTGGACCATAAATAAATGAAACCTGATCAAAAGAGCCTAAAAACTTCAAACCCCATTCCTTAATTAAACCCATAATGGGGCCCAAGCGTGCACAGTGAGGAGAGCTTCTCCTGACCCTCCTGCCAGTTTTGCATCTCCGGATCTCTCAATCCTGTCACCAGTTCAGGAAACACAGGCTCTTCACTCTGGCACTGGTCTACAGGGGTCATGTCCAGGTAGTCCCGCACAGGAGAAGACAGGTCGGACTTCAGCCTATTCAGCATCTGTAGCGCCAGTCGCACTGACCTGAAGCCACCCATCTCCGCCAGCTGTGCTCCTGACACCCAGTCCACACCTCTCCGTAAGTGGCGGACTTTGGAGATGCCACTTTCCAGCAGGGCCACTCTCAGAGCCCCTGAAACCTGGCTCAGCGCTAGAAACACCGGGTTAAAAAACAGAGGCTCTTCAAAAATCCACATAGACGGTGTAGCACCACTGTCCCTAGAAAATGAGAAGAGCTGCCATGCCTCCACAGCAGCTGAGTAAAAGGCAGTCAGTCCACCTAAATCCACTGCTCTCAAAGAAAGGGAGAACAGGTGTCTGTCCAGGCCCCGTCTTCCAGCAGCCCTCAGGAGAGCACAGGCAACATCCATCCAGCTGTGACGGCCATGATACAGCAACCGCTGCACCGCCTGCAGACGCAGAACAGCCACTCTGGACCGAATGTCTATTAGTCCCTGTCCTCCCTCCTGCACAGGAAGATACAGGACTGCAGCTCTCAGCCAGTGCTGTCCATTCCAGAAAAAGCTCACCAGTGCCTTCTGGACATCGTGGGTCAGTTGTCCTGGTGGATTAAGGACAGTGAACTTGTGCCACAAAGCAGATGCAATGAGGTTGTTTGCGACCAGGACTCGACCCCTATAGGATAGCCGGGGTAGCATCCAAGACCATTTTGACAACCTGGTACGGACTTTCTCCACTAGCCCTTCCCAGTTCCTAGCCTTTGCTTCATCAGTGCCCAACCATACCCCTAAAAACTTTGCCCTGTCCTACTCCACTGAACCCCACCTGGAAGTGAAGGTAATGTAAAATTCCTACTACTAGCACCACATCAAAGAGTCATGTCGTATTATCACAGTAATGTCATCTGCATATGCAGAGACCTTAATTAGACTGTTGTTATCAGTCTGTAGACCTGCCAGTCTTTTCCGAAATAAACTGAGTAAGGGCTCAACTGCGACTGAGTACAGCTGTCCAGACAATGGGCAGCCCTGCCTAATCCCCCTGCGCACTAGAACAGGGACACTCAAACCCCCTCTCACCTTAATTAGACAAGAGGCGCCTGTGTACAACAACCTGACCCAAGACATAAAAACATTCCCAAACTCGAAAGCCGTCAGAGTATCAAACAGATAGTTATGATCTACATGATCAAAAGCCTTCTCTAGATCAAGGGAGACTAAACCAACTCCAATTCAAACATTTTACCATAATCAAATAAATCTCTGATTAAAAACAGATTATCATAAATAGATCTTTCTGGTCTGATCTTCATTTACCAGCATTCCCAGAACTCTTTTCAGTCTATTTGCAATACAGCGTGACAGAATCTTATGATCTGAGCATAGAAGTGACACTGGTCTCCAATTCTTCAGGAGACAGAGGTCTCCCTCCTTTGGTATGAGAGATAAAACGGCACGCTGACAGCTTTTCGGAAGCATTAAAACTAGCCAGCAGAACTTCAAACAAGTCCCTCCCGATGATCCCCCAGAACGCCTTATAAAAGTCGACTGGCAAACCATCCACACCAGGCGCTCGCCCGGAATTGAGCTGAGAAACAGCCTTGGTGACTTCATCAAAGGTCAATGGACTGTCCATTTCCTGCTTGTGTTGTTCATTCAGCTGAGGCAGGTCTTCAAGCAGGACCCGGGAACACCGCTGATCCAGGGCACTGGCCGCAAGCAGTTCAGAGTAAAACCTTACAGCCAGCCTCCTCACCTCAACTGGGTCTGTTGTGACTGTACCGTCATCTCTACGAACTGACAGCAATGTCTTAATGTGGGTGGAAGACTTTTCCAAGTTAAAAAAGAAAGCCGTGGGAGCGTCCATATCCTTCACAGACAGGAACCTGGATCTGACCAAAGCTCCCTTTGCCTTCTCATACAAAATGTCACTCAGCTCCTGTAACTTCATTGTGAGCTCTGTCCGCAAATCAGAAACATTTTGATTTATCATTTCATTGTGTATCCGTGTAATGTCTCAGTCCAAAGCACCAACTGCATTTCTCAGTTTGGAAGTGGAATAAGATGTAAAATCTTGACAGAATAACTTAATCTGAGCCTTCCCCACTTCCCACCATTGCATTAGACTCTCAAACTCTTGTTTTTTTTCAACCCACTCCCCCAAAAAGTTTAAAATTTTCACAAAACCCTTTATCTTGTAAAAGTCTCAGGAGTGAGAAATGTAAAAGAAAATTCCACGGTACACAAGTGGTGATCCGAGAAAGAAGTGGGCTGAATACTGGACTGATTTACCATTTTCCGCGCACCCTTCGAGACATAAAATCTATCCAAGCGTGCTGCATAAACTCCCCCTTCAACAATTTTAACCCAAGAATACTGTTTCACAGAAGGGTATTTTTCCCGCCATACATCTATTAAATCAAAATGGGACACAGTGTTGGCCAGAGTAAGAGCAGATTGAGGGTGTGGCTCTTCTCCATTTCTGTCTTTAACAAAGTCTAACTTGCAGTTCCAATCCCCTCCCAACACCACAGTGTCCTCTGGGGGGAGTGACTGCAACAACTGGTTCAGTCTAATAAACAGCTCATTTCTATCTGGTCCCCTGTTTGGGGCATACACATTTATAAAAACAAAGACATGGTCATAGACCTTTGCCTTCAGCATTAGTAAGCGTCCCGCTACAACCTCCTTAACAGACAGTACATTAACCATAGCTGATTGTGAGAACAGGATGGCAACACCAGCACTGACATTTGACCCGTGACTCAGAAAAAACTCCCCCTCCCACCATAAACCCCATTCAGAAGCTGTATTATCATCACTGTGAGTTTCTTGTAAGAAACACACATTTAACTTTTTTAGACTACAAAGTTCAGAAAAGAGGGCCTGTTTACGTCTGTCCCTGAACCCATTAACATTTAAGGAGCCTACCCTTAAAACCCCCATATAGACAGGGAAAAGTGAGCGAAAGCGGTAAAGCAGAAAACAGGCTGAGAAAGCAGGAAAAACCTTCCCCCTACGTGCACTGTGCTCATACATTGTCCTGGTCCAAAACGGGTTGCACGCCCATCTTTACACATTTTGCCTTTCTGATTGCGGTTATATGCTTTTTTAAACGGAACCGCTTCTGCTTTGGGAGAATGTCATAACCAACACTCTTCTGCACCTTCAATGCCGAACACACAAATCTATCCAAGTCGGGGAAAAAGTCTCTTACATCTACAGACTTACCTTTGGTTTCATCTAAGAAAGAGTTAATCTGATCAACAGAGTATAATATCTCACTGCTGTACTGACTTCCTCCCACATCAGACACCTCAGACATCCTGTCCTCCTCCATACCCTCCTCCTGAGACACAGGTAAACCTGACTGAGCATCACTCACTAGCTCAGATTCCTGCTCTTCAGCACTGCTCCCCCCTATCTTCAGTCCAGCCTGCACCTGATCACCAGCCTCACCAGTTACCAGAGCACCCACCTGACCCCTCACCCCATCATCAACCACTCTTTCACCATGGTCAGCCTGCTGCTGAACACCCACATCATCTGAAAACTTGTTCATCAAGCGCTCACTCACCTCCTGTCCACGCTCTGTTCCTGACGCTGCAGTAGTGGATGAACCCTCACCTGGCTCCTCAGGAGCGTTACTCTCAGTACCCCCCTCCGGGGCCCCTCGTTTCTGCTGCAGTGGAGGCCCGGTTCTCCTGCACGCTCCTCCGCTCATTTAACGGACACTCAAACCGTTTATGCTTAACGCTCCCGCACTTAAAGCACTTCAGATCGTCTGAGCTGGCGTACACCATATATGACCCGTCACCATGAGACACACGGAACACGGCCTCGGGTGTTTTATCCGCGCTATTTAGGAACATAAACACCTGCCTCCTGAAGGACAGGACATGCTTCAGTGCCGCGTTCTTACAGCCCAGCGGAATCGACCTAATCTCACTCGCTAACTTTCCAAAGTGATTCAGCTCCTTGGCGATCAGTTCATTTGAGATGAAAGGAGGAATATTGGAGACGGTGACCTTCGTTGCCGGCGTCACTAACGGAGACACCGGCACAAAAGTCTCCAACACCCAGATTCCCCCTTCCACCAGTTCATTCACTAAACGCGCCTCCTTCACAAACACCACTACTGCTTTATTCATTCTAGATGCAGAGCAGATTTGGTCGTAACCAACTTTCTCCCCCACCGCGAGCAGCACGTCCTTGACTGCTGCTTCAGCCGGCGGGACACACCAGAACCCGTTCGAGCGGGAGAGAGACGGCGTCCCCCCCGAAAGGCGAGACGCCATGACTCACCCACTCGCCGCCCTTGGCGGTTAAAACGGCCTACAGTGAAGAGTGACCAGTCAGAAATATAGAAAACCCCCAAAACCAGGGAAAAACTAGGAAAAAGAAAAGACACACTCTCCTTCACACACACCACCGCTCACTCACACACACTCGCCAACGCTCCGCCCACTCCCAGCATGCAGCAGAGAGAGAGAGATTGGACTGGTAGGAAAGACAGAGAGAGAGAGAGGTGTGGGAGTAGAGAGAGAAACTGGTGAGAGAGAGAGAGACAGACTGGACTGGTAGGAAAGACAGAGAGAGAGAGGTGTGGGGGTAGAGAGAGAGAGACTGGACTGGTAGGAAAGACAGAGAGAGAGGTGTGGGGGTAGAGAGAGAGAGACTGGACTGGTAGGAAAGACAGAGAGAGAGAGGTGTGGGGGTAGAGAGAGAGAGAGAGGTGTGAGGGGAGAGAGAGAGGTGTGAGGGTAGAGAGAGAGGTGTGAGGGTAGAGAGAGAGAGGTGTGAGGGTAGAGAGAGAGGTGTGAGGGGAGAGAGAGAGGTGTGAGGGTAGAGAGAGAGAGGTGTGAGGGTAGAGAGAGAGAGAGAGGTGTGAGGGTAGAGAGAGAGACAGAGAGGTGTTAGGGGAGAGAGAGAGGTGTGAGGGTAGAGAGAGAGGTGTGAGGGTAGAGAGAGAGAGGTGTGAGGGTAGAGAGAGAGAGAGAGAGAGAGAGTGCTCTGCAGTGACTCTGAGAAACTGCCGTACGTGTTGGGAGAGAAGAGCGAGCTGACCACACACGCAGCGAGATACATGACCGCCTGTCACAACCTGAAGGATTATTATATATTTATGAAATTTGTCTTGACTCTTATTTTCCCTTTTTTTTTTTTTTTGCTTACTAATAACCCTGTAAATAACATATTTTCTAGTGTTCTATTATGATCTAGTATATCATCTTTTTCTTATTTTTATGTGTTTCTTATTAACTGCTTTGGCAACAGTGTATTTCATTACATTCATGCCAATAAAGCACTATCGAACTTGAACTTGAACATGAACTTGAGAGAGAGAGGTGTTAGAGGAGAGAGAGAGAGAGAGAGAGAGAGAGAATGAATCCTCTCTGCTGTCCTGAAGTGCATGGAGCAGCTATGGAGAATTCAATAAAGAGTCATCAGAATTGTGACGTCCATCAGCCCGGTCATCCTTTACACGACCGCCGTCCTCCCAATAAGGGACAGAGAACCGGGCGTCTCCTGCTGTCACTTGTGCACGCAAGAACTAAGAAACTGAGAAACTCCGCTGTTCCATCAGGCGGTTTAGTTCACTGCAGTGTGAATATGGATCTGTGTATATGTTCATATATATTTATTATTTTAAATGTTTTGTAGTGTTTATTATGTGTTCTGCAAAACTGGATCATTGGATTGTGAGTCAGAGTGTTTTAAATAAACTAAACTAACTTTCTGAAACACCAGTAAACGTTGGAAATTTGCTGACAGACTGATTGAACATGGTTAAACAGGCTGATCTGCTGTTACTCTTCAAAATACACAGTGAGCTTTTCGGCTGAGGGGAATTCCAGCTTCACATTTCACTGCAGAGCCTGAAACCGTGAAGCTGGAGTCGCTCAGAGTCTCTCAGATCACATACCAGCCTGTGTGTGTGTGTGTGTGTGTGTGTGTGTGTGTGTGTGTGTTTGGGGGTGGGTGGGTGTATGAACAGGAAGCAGGGGCACTCTCTTTCTCACGCGAGCACGGTGGAGGAGCTGCAAGAGGTCAGTGGAGTGCAGAGGGGGGCGGGGTTTGGGTGAGCTGGGGGAGGAGCTTTTTTACTTTGCCTGTTTGAAGGCCAGTGAGCTGAGACACCTGCAAACACAGCAGCTAATCATGATAATAATAATGGCGTCTGTGTGTTTTTCTCCTGGCTGTATTTGATCTAAGTGGACCATTTGACTGTCTGTACTGTAACAGCCCCGAGACCGTCTCCAGAGACTTCAGCAGCTTTGACCACCCAGCACCTGATCACCTGATCACCCTTGTTTCCTCTCTCTGTTACTCTTTCCTTTCCTCTCTCTCTCATCTCTCTTCATCACTCTTTTCTTTCCTCTCCTTTCTTTCCCTGTCTCTCCCGTCCTTTCTTTCTCTTCTTTCTCTCTGTCTCTCCTTCCCTCTCCCTGTCTCTAGATCTCTTCTCTCTGTTATTTCCTCTCTTTCCTCTCTATATTCTCTGTCTCTCTCACAGACACTTTGAGACTCCCTCCTCCTTGCTCCTCCCTCACTCTCTCCCCCTCCCTCCCTCTCTCTCTGAGCTGCTCTCTCTGCATTCTGGCTCAGTTAGTGTTAGCTGAGTTATGGGGTGGCCGGTTTGCCGGTGGGTCCGGGGGCTCTTGCTGTGGGCGTGTGTGTGTGTGTCCAGCGCTGGCGGGCCGGGTGCTGGTGGTGCCGGTGGAGGGGAGCCACTGGCTGAGTATGAAGGTACTGGTGTCAGAGCTGGCCCGGCGGGGGCACCAAGTCCTGCTGCTGGTCCCAGAAACCAGCGTTCTGCTGGAGGGGTCCGAGCTGATCCGCACGCAGACCTTCCCCGTCCCCTACGGCCACGAGGAGCTCTCCTCCAGTATGAAGGGGATGCAGCAGGGCTCCTTCCAGCGCTCCCCGCCGCTGATGGACCTCATGCTGAATGTTCAGACGCTGCTGCTCTTCACGCGGACGCAGGTCAGAGGCTGCGAGGCTCTGCTGTACAACCAGACTCTGATGGAGAAACTGAAGCAGGAAGGTTTTGATCTGGTGCTGACTGACCCCTTCCTGCCCTGTGGCACCATCCTAGCCACCGTCTTGCGCCTCCCGTCCGTCTTCTTCCTGCGAGGGTTGCCCTGTGGACTAGACGCTCTGGCTGCTCAGTGCCCCGCCCCTCCCTCCTATGTACCCAGATTTGGCATGACCGTCACTGCTCATCTGACCTTTCCCCAGCGCCTGCAGAACTACCTGCAGAGCATCGTGGAGCTGCTGCTCTGTCGGATCATGTACAGCAGCTTCGATGAGCTGGCCGCGCGCTACCTGGACAAAGACGTGACGTATCGGGAGCTGCTGGGCAACGGCGCCATCTTTCTGCTCCGATACGACTTTACGTTTGAGTTCCCCAAACCTGGCATGCCGAACATGGTCTACATCGGAGGGATCAACTGCAAAGAAAGTTCACCCCTTACTGCTGTAAGTGAATCGTTAGTGCTGCAGGATAGTTACGCAGGACAGTGACAGGACAGCTCTGCTGGACAGGATAGTTACGCAGGACAGCTCTGCAGGACAGGACAGTTATGCAGGACAGTGACACAGGACAGGACAGTTATGCAGGACAGTGACACAGGACAGCTCTGCTGGACAGGACAGTGACACAGGACAGCTCTGCAGAACAGGACAGTGACACAGGACAGGGCAGTTACGCAGGACAGGACAGTTATGCAGGACAGTGACACAGGACAGCTCTGCTGGACAGGACAGTGACACAGGACAGCTCCGCAGGACAGGACAGTTATGCAGGACAGTGACACAGGACAGCTCTGCAGAACAGGACAGTGACACAGGACAGCTCTGCAGAACAGGACAGTTGCGCAGGACAGTGACACAGGACAGGACAGTTATGCAGGACAGTGACACAGGACAGGACAGTTATGCAGGACAGTGACACAGGACAGCTCTGCTGGACAGGACAGTGACACAGGACAGCTCCGCAGGACAGGACAGTTATGTAGGACAGTAACACAGGACCGCTCTGCAGGACAGGATAGTTATGCAGGATATTAACACCAGATGGTTATGCAGAATTTTGATGCAGGACAGTTACACAGGACAGTCAAGCAGGACTGTAATACAGGATAGTTATACCACATAGTTATGCTGGACAGTCGTGCAGGACAGTTATGCAAGACAGGACAGTTATGCAGGACAGTGACACAGGACAGTGACACAGGACAGCTCTGCTGGACAGGACAGCTCCGCAGGACAGAACAATTATGCAGGACAGTGACACAGGACAGGATAGTTATGCAGGATATTAACACCAGATGGTTATGCAGAATTTTGATGCAGGACAGTTACACAGGACAGTCAAGCAGGACTGTAATACAGGACAGTTATACCACATAGTTATACTGGACAGTCATGCAGGACAGTTATGCTGGACAGTCATGCAGGACGATTATACAGGATAGTTATGCTGGATACAGGTTACATAGGAAGGTATGTAAACACCATCGGGTGAATAACTCACTCCCAGGACAGTGTGTGGATCTGTGCGCTGTGGAGCTGCAGTGTGTTTTCTGAGCACAGCTGATTTTGGTTTGTGTGGTTAAAAGTGTTTCTTTCTAATTCAGAAACACTAAAAGGAGGCGAGTTCCTCATTCGCGCCTCACAGCAGGCGGCGTGTTCTTTTGGCCTGATAGTTGAACTGCAGCCAAAACAGCCCATAGTAATCTGACTCCTCAATGTAGGGCGGTTGTTGTGGTAACTGTGTGTGTGTGTGTGTGAGTGTGTGTGTGTTTCCTGCTCTTCCACTTTTGGGGTGAAAACTGAGGAACTCCAGCAGGTTTTCCGGTGTTTGTGCTGCAGACAGTCCTGTTGTTTCTGAATCAGCAGTTTTGTGATCTAGTTTCTGAGAACAGAGAACCGTCTATACGGTTCTTTATGCACATTTTACCTCCTCAAAGGCTGAAGTTTTCAGCTTCTGCATCTCTGTTTCTGTTTTGTCTGATGCTTTTTCTCCTGAGGAATTTTAGGAGAATCATCTTTAAGCCATCCAAGATCAACTGTCCATCAAAAAACTGACCTCAGGGTCACATGACTGTGAAAGCCTCTTCATCTCTGTGCTGATAGTTTGCGCTGAAGTGTGTGTCTGTTGTTTAAAAAGCTGATGGTCTTTCCTCGTTGCAGGAGGTGGAGGAGTTTGTGGAAGGGTCTGGAGAACACGGCCTCGTGGTGTTTACGCTCGGCTCACTGGTGCCTTCGATGCCGACAGAAAAAGCCTCCATCTTCTTCCAGGCCTTCAGCCGGATCCCTCAGAGAGTAAGAGCACCGTTCCATCAGTGCATGTAGACAAAACACCAGATAAAAACACAGCTTAGAGCTTTAACTGCAGGAGGAACCGCCTGAATGTTCTGCTGAACGACGTTAACGCTGGTAAAACTGGGATCAGGGCAGGAACAGATTAGATTAAATTAAATGTGATTTCTCACTGATGATTTCGCCTGATCCTGATCCTGGTCCTGGTCCTGACTCTGCTGAACACAGGAAATGTTAAACAGATGTGAAGCGGACGTTGGGCTTAGGACTTCCTGGACACACATAACGAAGCGCTGCAGTCTGTTTCACTGCGAGCTGAGATCCTCTCGCTGGTGACGTACAGTCGCACGCAAAGGGTTAAACAGCTCTGATCAAATTCTGTCTTGTTAACTTTCTAAGTAAAAATGTTATCTTTACACATTTATATGGAACTATGAACACTCAAAGAACCATTTGCATGATTAAAGGGTTCTCTGCATGATAAAATGGTTCTTCAGACTGATGGAGAATGTGTTGTATATGGTTCTGTATAGCATCAAGCTTGTAATACTATCAGAACCCTATATGATGCTCTATAGAACCGTATACAACACATTTTCTATTAAGCCAAAGAATCTTTTCACCATGCAGAGAAACATTGAAGCATGGAATGGTTCTATATAGAACTAGGAGTAGCCTTTACTGTGAATCCCTGAAGAACCATCTTTTTTAAGAGTGTAGAAAACAAACTTAAATATGCCATTTTTCTGCAAAATATTAACTCGTTAGTTTGTAACATATTGGAAAAAATCAGATACAGCAGGTGCCTTAACTTTTTCACAGGCCACATTTTATGATGAACTAAATTAAATATAAACAGTAATTGTGTATTAAAGGTGCAGCAGTGAGTCTCTGCAGACGACGCGTTCGCTTACATACTCTCAGAAGATCAGCAAAAATATGGAACTTGACCAAAACGTTTGTGTACGATTGTAAGTTCTTTCTTAATAAGAATAATGTGTGGCCACTACTTACTAAAGCTTGGACTGAATTCATTATCTCATTCCCACACATTGTCACAGGCGACGTTTCTTAGGCAGGAACCGGGGAGCGTCTGGAGATCTCATGTGTTTATTGATCTGCTCCTCAGGTTTTGTGGAGATACACAGGGAGACGTTCCTGATCAGGTTCCTGATAACGTGAAGCTGATGGAGTGGCTTCCTCAGAACGACCTCCTGGGTGAGTCTCTCACATTAAGGTCACCCCAGTGTCCAGCTGCCCCAGCTGTGCGTAAGTTAAGACGTAGGCTAAGTGTTTACTAAGATCAGGTTTATCATCTCTAAATCAGAACGAGCTGCACCACAAACTAGTTTAACACCGAGTTTAATAGTTACTAAATATTTACACCCACCAAGCCGGTGTGAGTTTTGGGGAAACCGTCAGAAACACAAACAGACCAAAAACATGACTTTTTAAACTTTTTAAACTAAGCTAAAACTCTAAACTCTGTATCTGTAGCTCTAATCGTCAGCCTGGTTTAGACTCATGAAGCTGAAGGCCCACAGCTCCAGCTCAGAGACTCAGCAGCCCAGTCGGCTACACTGAGGCTGCTGTTGTGTCGGTTATCCAGAACCGGCGTTTAAAAAGCCGCGTATTTGGTTTCTCAGTGAAATATTAAAGAATAGACGGTCAGCAGCTGTAGATCATCAGTCTATTCAGGTTAACCTGGACACATCGTTCTCTTCTAGACTGGATATTCAGTCAGAGCAGCTGCCGCTGTGTTTCCATGGCAGCAGGTTTACTGATCGGTTCTGATCATGTTATCGTCGTATTTAAGCGACTCACTAGTGTAACTAACTAGTTAGGATGTTTGTGTGATGCTGTTTTCTTATCTGGAGTTCATGATGAGATTATGAAGTTAGGAACTGTTATTCTGGAATAGCTCCTGTCCGAAATTCAGTCTGTACTGAAGTCGTCATGGAGACCAAACAGATCAGATTTCAGAAGTTTCTGTCATACGGCTCCAGGTTTCTGTTCTCCTTCACTAAATCTCTGCGATCAGTAATCTTCTTCTATCACTGCTACGCTGATGACTTCGTCCACCTGCAGAATCTCAGCGGAGCTCTCTGACTGTCTAATATCTCTTCATGGATGAAGACCTAAAACTCCTAAAACACCTGAAACACCTAAAACAGGGCTAAAAACCTCATGGACAACCAGCATCACATAACATCTACCACCAGATCCTTCAGCATCCTACATCACAGGTAACAGAGTCAGGAGGCTCCCTGAGATGTCGGCGCCCCTCCACTCCACCGTCAGCAAACCTGAGTGAGTGCGTGAGCAGCGGGACGACGGCACCAACACTCCCAGTTTACCATAACACTCCATGACCATGAACCCCAGATCTGCACCTTTTATCTAACAGGGAAAACTAATTACCAAAGGCTCCACTAAACAAGTGGGTTTTAGCCTAGACTTAAACACTGAGGCTGAGTCTGAGTCCCGAACACTGACTGGAAGATTATTCCAAAGCTGGGGGGCTTTGTATGAGAAGCTCCGCCCCCTGATGTAGCTTTATTAATTCTAGGTACTAATAGTGAGCAGCACCTTGTGATCTAAGTAGGCGTGATGGTTCATAGTGAGAGAGAAGGTCACTCAGGTACTGAGGGGCGAGTCCGTTTAGGGCTTTATAGGTCAGTAAGAGAATTTTATAATCAGTGCGAAATTTAACTGGTAACCAGTGTAAGGTTGATAAAACTGGGCTGATGTGGTTGAACTTTCTGGTTCTTGTAAGAACTCTGGCTGCAGCGTTCTGGACTGGCTGAAGCTCGTTAAGGCTTTTGCTGGGACATCCAGCCAGCAGGGCATTACAGTAATCTAGCCTTGAAGTAATAAATGCATGAACTAACTTTTCTGCATCCTGTAGATGCATTTATTAATTTAGCAATATTGCGGAGATGCAGGAAGGCTGTTCTAGTAATATTAGTTATATGTGCGTCGAAGGACAGATCAGGGTCTATAATGACACCAAGATTTTTACAGATAAACCTGATACAACTGAGAAGCTATTACGTTTAAGTGTTAAATTAGACAGTTTGTTTTTAGCTGCTTTTGGACCAAGAAGCAGAACCTCCGTTTTATCTGAGTTAAGAAGGGAGAAAGTTACTCGACATCCAGTCCTTTATGTCTTTTATACAGTCCTCAATCTTGCTAAGTTGAAGTTTATCATCTGGTTTGGCTGATTTATATAACTGTGGAAATCTATACCGTGTTTACTGATAATGGTGCCCAGTGGTAGCATATATAATGTGAATAATACAGGTCCTAAAACAGAGCTTTGTGGAACACCATACTTTACTTTTGCAAGAACAGACAATTCACTGTTTACATTTACAAACTGACAGCGATTAGTCAACAACAATTAACCTGAACCCAGAACAGCCCCATCACAGCTTAATCATCATATCAGTTTATTACATTTAGATTTTCTCCAGTCCAGTTGAATTGACTTGGCTTATAGATGAAAAGCTTTTAGTGTAGACGTTACCATGACAACATCCATGCTGTTTTCATCCATGTTTTTTTCATGATATACGCTGGGAGTGTTTTTTTAAACACTGAAGAAATATCAGTGCTGTATTATGATTATTATCTTTATTAGAGAAATATAAATTAACATTATACATCAGCTGTTATTCTTTTAAAACTATGTCTGAAACTGTTACAAATGGATGCCGTCGCTGTTCAAAGAAAAACACACATCTCTGGAATTCTAACTTTACAGCAGGTGGCAAAAACGGTCTTAACTTTCAGTTTATTGTAACAAGATTTGATTGTTTATTTTGGAGCATTTCTATTGGTCCATTCATCACAACAGCTTCACAGAATGTGAAGGACAACTGGCGTTTTGAGTTTGGAATGAAACTCATCTGCATCAATAAAACAGCCCCGTATCCGAAAAACAGGTGGAGCTCTGTCTCTGCACCTCCAGCGTGGATTCAGCGTGAATGTGTTTCTGTTTATTTGTGGAGTTGTAGCAGAACGTCAGCCAGAAGAACGAGTGAACATTATTATTGAACCACGATGGAACGCAGTGTTCAAACACATTCACAGCGGTCAGGGCGGTTGAGCTGCTCGCGGCGTATGCAAATCAGTAAAAACTACACAGAGCGGAAGGAGATCACAGCTGCTCCACACACCCTCCATGAAGCTAATGAATGAACTAATGAAGCTCTGGAGGACATTTTTACATCATCACTGCTCACGCTGTACTGGAGGGTTTGGAACACCTGCACTCTGTAAACACTCTGTAAACACATGTGAAGTCAGTAAATGAGAAAGACAGAATTCTTCATGATGATCCAGCGCAGAAATCCAGTTCAGACTCTTCCTGAATCTGTAGAGTCGCCCTTTCCATTCCATCTTATCACGAGATCAAACGAGACTCACATCCGGAGTTATGAGCCTATGAAGAGGGGCTGAGATACACGTCATCTGCCTCTCACCATGTGGAGCTGGTGGATTCGTGTACATTCTGTGTGAAACTGACCAATGGACACTCAGGAAATCACTAAGGACTGACCATCACGCCGGAAACCCTTCATTCTTCATTCAGTCCACATCGGAGACTCGTGTGAAACGGCGTTCAGAGAGTTTACAGCTGCTCAACCTGCTGCAGCGGTTTTGGAAAGTAGTGATGAAGATAACGGAGCATTTAGATATGAAACATATGAGGGTCATGATATATGAAGAGCCTTTATAGGAGAGTTTAAGATCACGAGAATGAGCTCAGACCACAGAGGGTTAAGTAACCTGATAGACTAATTATTCACCGTCTGACTAAACCTTGAAATCATTACCGTGACGTTTATGTTTGAACGTTGATTATTGTTTGATCTAAGGTCACCCCAAAACCCGAGCCTTCATCACCCATGGTGGAACTCATGGCATCTACGAGGGCATCTGCCACGGCGTTCCCATGGTGATGGTGCCACTCTTCGGTGACCAGGGGGACAACGCCCACCGGGTGGCGAGTCGAGGAGTGGGCGTGGTCCTAGACATACGTGA
The DNA here is from genome assembly GCF_904425465.1 of Colossoma macropomum. Taxonomy (NCBI): domain Eukaryota; kingdom Metazoa; phylum Chordata; class Actinopteri; order Characiformes; family Serrasalmidae; genus Colossoma; species Colossoma macropomum. The sequence goes on along the minus strand of NW_023495965.1, from coordinate 1,692,809 downwards.
GATCACGGCAGAGATGCTGATCGACGCCCTCAACACCGTCATCAACGACACCAGGCAAGTTAATCAGTAACAAACACAAATATTCAGCAGATAGAAAGAAGAGCGTGAATGAAACGGCGCAAGTTACAGACAGAAAGAGTGATTCAGAGTGGTTCAGATGTCTTTACAGTGGTGGTGATAGGAACCAGGGGTCGCCATGACTACAACACAAATATAGACATTTTATTTACTATCCAGAACCACCAGTGAACCTACACGAGTCTTCTGAGTTTATATGGAATGTTGATGATGAAAATAGTGGAAAATCTGAAATAATAAGTTTTCTTTGGGGACTATTTTGCCTCACAGCGCCCTGCATGTATCCCTCCACCATGAATGGAGTTTAAGTTCTCTAAACTATCATAAAACAGCGTCTCAGTCATCAGGCAGTGAATTCATAACCATTTCATGTAGGAACTTTCTGTGAGGGAGCTTTTAGAGGTGGACGTCTGGTTCCTATCACCACCACTGTGAACAGCTCTGACTCAGTAAGTTTATCTAGAACAGAGAACCACTCTGAACCACTCTGATTACATCTCAACTATTTATTATGCATAAAAAACATGATTTAAAAAACTTATTCTTAAATATCATGTGCTGTTAACTGTTTGTTGTCTAATGCTCTCCTCTGTTGCTTTTTGTCTTTGTAATCATCATCGTCATATTTCTCCTCATCTGTCTCTCTCTCTCTCACTCACTCTCTCTTCTTATTTTCGGTCTCTCTGTCTCCCTCTCTCTCCCTCTCTCTCCCCTGTAGGTATAAGGAGAAGATGACAAAGCTCTCTGCTGTCCATAAAGACCGGCCCATAGAGCCTCTGGACCTGGCAGTCTATTGGACAGAGTTTGTAATGAGACACAAAGGGGCGGAGCATCTGCGGCCTGCGGCTCATGACCTTAACTGGTTCCAGTATCACAGCCTGGATGTTATAGGCTTCCTGCTGGTTGTCGTGGTGATTGTAGTCGTAGCGCTGATGAAATGCTGCTTGTTGTGTTTCCGAAGATGCAGCAGGAAATCAGAGAAGAGGAAGAACGACTGACCGAACACCTCAATAAATCCTATCCCCCCAACCCTAAACCCCTAATCACTCACCCCTATCCCCTCAACCCTATCCCCATCCCCTACCCCTAACCCTTAAACCCTATCCCCTCAACCCTAACCCCTACTCCTAACCCCCTAACCACTCAGTTTTGAGTACACTTACTGTCTGCTGAATAAGACGATGAATAACGTGATGTTTTATAAGATTAATGTTTAATTCATTCAAAAAATACTGAGTGTCTTACTTTTGTGATTATTCAATGTAAACTGTGTGAATATTATTAATTTGACAGAGACTTACGGGTAAATGCAGCTATGAGAAATCATGTTACAGTCTGAGTCGGTTTTAATTACCTCATTGTTCCTGTTTTTCCATCAGTTCTGCTCATGAATAACATTTCTGACGTTATTGTGTTGCTGAAGTTTAGGGCTGCAAATATTTCCATGTGTTTTTTATTTTAACCTTGAAGAAACGAAGGATAAATGACACGGTCACAATCACACTGAAATCAGTAAAGCTAATGCTAAAGCTAACAACTCACTGAACTACTTTCCACACGTCCTCAACCTGAACTGCTTTACAGGCGCATCAGAGAAAAAGCTCCATCTAAAGCTGTTTAACCTGCACTGTTTACATTAATAAACATGAAAAGAACAAACTGCTCCGTTCCTTTACAGTGGTGGTGATAGGAACCAGGGGTCGCCATGACTACAACACAAATATAGACATTTTATTTACTATCCAGAACCACCAGTGAACCTACACGAGTCTTCTGAGTTTATATGGAATGTTGATGATGGAAAATAGTGGAAAATCTGAAATAATAAGTTTTCTTTGGGGACTATTTTGCCTCACAGCGCCCTGCATGTATCCCTCCACCATGAATGGAGTTTAGGTTCTCTAAACTATCATAAAACAGTGTCTCAGTGTAAAGAATAAACTGCTCTGTCCCCCTTGGTTTCCTCCACACACCACCCCACCCATATAACATCACACAGCGAGATAACAGTAATCAATTAATCAATTAATTAACAAACCAACATCTGGAATCACACAACATCAAACACACTCAACTGAACATTGCGGTGTGTGTGTGAGTGAGTGAGTGTGTGTATGTGTGTATTTGTGTGTGTATATGTGTGTATTTGTGTGTGTGTGAGCATGTATTTGAGTGTGAGTGTATGACTGTGTGTTTATATTTGTGTGTATGAGTGTTTGTGTGTTTGTGTATGTGTGTGTATATTTGTGTGTGTGTGTATGTTTGTGTGTGTACATGTGTGTTTGTGTGTGTATGTGTGTGTTTGTGTGTGTGTACATGTGTGTGTGTGTATGTGTGTGTTTGTGTGTGTGTACATGTGTGTGTGTGTATGAGTGTTTGTGTGTGTGTTTATGTGTGTGTGTGTATGTGTTTCTGTGTGTGTATGTTTCTGTGTGTGTGTATGAGTGTGTTTGTGTGTGTGTTTATGTGTGTGTGTATGTGTTTCTGTGTGTGTGTGTGTATGTTTCTGTGTGTGTGTGTGTGTTTGTGTGTGTATGTGTGTACATGTGTGTGTGTGTGTGTGTGTGTGTGTGAGTGTGTGTTTGTGTGTGTGTATATATGTGTGTGTATATAAGTGTGTGTGTGTGTATATATGTGTTTCTGTGTGTGTGTGTGTGTGTGAGTGTGTGTGTGTGTGAGTGTGTGTGTGTGTGTGAGAGTGTGTGTGTGTGAGTGTGTGTGTGAGTGTGTGTCTGAGTGTATAAATGAATGACTCCAGTATTTTGATGATTAACAGTGTGTTTATTCGTATGTACACTCATATTTATGGTCCACAGTCAGAAAATCTCACTTCAGTGGTTCTCAGGACTCTTTAATCTGGATGGATTAAACACTTTAACCTCACCAGATTCTCACAACCAAGACCAATAAATCATAAACTATAAATTCAATTATAGATTGTTTTGATCTGTTTTGATGGTTAGTGATGTAAAAGGTCACATGACCAGAGCTTTTAACTACCAGCATACACCTGTTTCATGTTTATGAATTTTTCACACGCAAGTAAACAAAAAACTGTATAATTTATTATATAAAAAAATGAACAAAATATTAAATATCATAAGTCGCTGCGTAAATGTTTAATAACTGAACTGAAGCCTTTATCAAAGCAGATGCAACTATTCAATAATTATTAATATACTCATTAATAAACTTCATGTAAGTGCAGATATTGATTATGATGCTGATTTTAGGGTCTGACATTGATACTTTTATTATAAACCAAAAGAAGTAAAGCTTTACAGCAGTTTCTCTTCACTGTCCTTATCAATCATGTAGAGAAATAACTGCGTCTGATCGATTAACTGATTAACTGATTGATCAACTAATCTGTACTTTCTCAACTTCATCAACAGTAAGTGCTGCTGTAAGAACAGTGTGTGTTTGAGGAGGAAACCTGCTGTGTTAACAGGTGTTAAAGGGTTAATCAGGTGTGTTCTTTAATTCTCCTTCACTTCTTTACAGAAATGTTCCTTTTTTTGCACCGAAAACTGGAAAAATTCTGATTTTATTCATCTTCATTTCAGACTTTGTGGCTACAAGAGGTCACATTTCTGAAAGTGTGTGTTCACTTAAAGAAACAAGTAACACTTCAAATCTATTTAACAATCCAGATTCTGATCTGAACTACAATTATTTTCTGTAAATTGAGCTCCAGACTGAAGAGCAACACAGCCACATTTTCCTTGAGTCCTGAACGCTTAACGTAGCGCGGCAGACGGCCAGTTAGTTGCAACCTTCATTTTCCATAAAAAGAACTTAAACTTTGCGTGTGTATATATATATAAAATACAAAACAGCTGCTCTGTATATATTATTCTTCTTTAGCTAATTATCAAAGTATCTGTTTATTATTAGCTGCCTAATAAAGAAATAACCAAACACACTAAATGCTCTTCACAGTAACGACACTGTCCTTTCTGCCTGACCGCATTCAGTTGGTTTCAAAACGAGTCCGTCAGCGTGAGCACTTAAACACCAAATAAATAAGTGTGTAAAATAATGGCAGTGTTAAACGCTATGCAGCATTAAAGTAGCTTATTTAAGGTCTAATGGAGCTGAATTCGGTTCTGCGGTTCTGTGGTTCTGCGTTACAAGCAGAGACTCTTGCGTAGTGTGTGGCTGAGTTTGAGGTGGTACAGGTTATCTGGATTTTGCCGATTGTGCTCATAAACGTCTCTGTTCACCTCGATAAGAGCGTCCAGCACATGAAGCTTCCTAAAAAACACAGAAGGTCAAATAAAAAATCCATTAACTTTTATAATTTTGCACAGATGTTTTATTAAAATAGTCAGAACGATTGTTCTCCTTTACCTCTCGTGTGCTCGGAGGAGGGCGGAGCTTAGCGCCTGCAGGTAAACTGAGTGGTGGTCCCGCCTCTCCAGCTGCCAGGCTGACGTTGTGCACACACTCCACAGGACGTCTGCAGCGGCCGGTAGCGTTTCTCTGGCCGAAGCGTGGGTGGGAACGGCGCAGTACGGCACTCCGTCCGTCTCCAGGCACGGGTCTTCCTGCTCCAGAGTGGGCGGAGCCTCCACATAGCTCTGGGTGAAGAATAGTTTGGGTTTTCCCGCCAGGAGGGGGCAGCGCGTGGGGCAGAAAATCTGCCGCAGGTCAGTCAGAGCGAATCCAGGACCCTCAGCGTCCGTGGCCAGCAGGTGCGTCTCCGAGCCGCGGCTCAGCAGGCAGCAGCAGAAGGTCGCGGCCCGCTGTAGCGCCCTCTGCTCGCTCACTGACCTCAACACTGAACTCAGCTCCCTCGCGGTCAGCAGCGTGTGCAGGTGCACTCGGAAACCGAGTCGCTCAAATGTGTCCTTCAACAGATCTGAGAAACCAGACAGTATAACACACACAAACAGGCAGTGATCGAGAGCTGGACCTTCACAGTAAAGGAGCTCAGCTTTCATTCATCTGTAATTTACACACACACACTCACTCACTCCCACACACACACACACACACACACTCACACACACACACACACTCACTCACTCACTCCCACACACACACACACACACACACACTCACACACACACACTCACTCACTCACTCCCACACACACACACACACATCTCTCTACACAGTTGAAAATCAGCTCCATTGGGTTCTCAAGCCTTCACTGTATCAAACAGTTCTCCATTCTCTCAGCCTCACCTCCATCAAAGCCAACGCAGTCGATGATCACACACACACCTCCGCACTCAGAGTCAGTGTAGCGCTGATCCACAGGAACCTAGAGAACACAAAGAACGAGCGTCAGAGAACATCCAGTAACATCTCTTCACTCCACCATAAACCAGTGTCAGACAACAGCATCTAACATCTAATCACATCTAATCACAGCTTCAAGGAAGAGCCTTGGAGTTAAAGAGAAAGAGAAGGAGTTATAGAGTTAGAGTAAAGGAGGAGGAGTTATAGAGTTAAGAGTACAGGAGGAGGAGGTATAGAGTTAAGAGTAAAGGAGGAGGAGGTATAGAGTTAGAGTAAAGGAGGAGGAGTTATAAAGTTAGAGTAAAAGAGGAGGAGGTATATAGTGAAGAGTAAAAGAGGAGGGGAAGGAGGAGGAGGAGCTATGGAGTCAGAGGAGGGGTTATGGAATCAGAGGAGGAGTTATGGAGTCAGAAGAGGAGTTAGAATAAAGGAAGAGGAGTTATGGAATCAGAAGAGGAGTTATGGAGTCAGAGGAGGAGTTATGGAGTAAAGGAAGAGGAGTTATGGAGTCAGAGGAGGAGTTATAGAGTAAAGGATGAGTTATGGAGTCAGAAGAAGAGTTTTGGAGTCAGAAGAGGAGTTATGGAGTCAGAAGAGGAGTTATAGAGTAAAGGAGGAGGAGTTATGGAGTCAGAGGAGGAGTTATGGAGTAAAGGAGGAGGAGTTATGGAGTCAGAGGAGGAGTTATGGAGTCAGAGGAGGAGTTATGGAGTAAAGGAAGAGGAGTTATGGAGTCAGAGGAGGAGTTATGTAGTAAAGGAGGAGGAGTTATGGAGTCAGAGGAGGAGTTATGGAGTAAAGGAGGAGGGGTTATGGAGTCAGAGGAGGAGTTATGGAGTCAGAGGAGGAGTTATGTAGTAAAGGAAGAGGAGTTATGGAGTCAGAGGAGGAGTTATGGAGTAAAGGAGGAGGAGCTATGGAGTCAGAGGAGGAGTTATGTAGTAAACCTCTGAGCGCTGCACTCCACTTTCAGGCACTGAGAGCTTCAGAGTCTTAAATTCTGCAGAAAGAATCGAGAGTCGAGAGTTCAGATCAGACTCAGATCAGATCAGACGGTCAGTGTAATCTGTCAATGATCTTCATTAGTCTTTATACCTTCAGGCAGCGGCTGCTGTTTCCTCACTGGAGCTCGATGATTGTGACTGTGACCAAGACCAACCTGGACGAACAGAGACCAAACCCAGACTCACCATCTTCATCATCACCACCATCATCACCATCACAGATAGACTCCAGTTCTGCACTAATACATCACTACTTTCACTCTTTCAGCAGTACAGAAATATCAGAGCACGTTCTCGGTGTTACCTGTGTTCCGTTACGCGCTGCTGGACTTTGAGAAACTTCTCGTTGAGTTCTGTGCTGATCTAAATCAAACAAAACACACCATTATCAGCCGCAGCCTCACCACTGTACTGTGACCTGAGTGACGTCCAGTTTTACCTCTCTGGTATGACTGTATCCTGTTGGCCAGGTCCACTCTCCTGATGTTCCTCAGATACTGCTCTAACTGGTCCAGCTTCTCACATGAAACCTTATCCATCTTCTCCAGCTCTGCCACAACGTCCAAGAAACTCTGCAGACAATAAAAACTTTATAAAATTTATATTCAGAAACTCCCGCTGGGGAAACCCCTCCGTTCCCCGCTGACTTGCACAGACTGGGTTTCCCCAAAAACCCAGTGATCTAAAGGCACAGTCAGATAAATTATCTGGAACATCACAAAGTTTCCCAAAGCTCACACACTCCCGTCACACTGGAAAAGTCAAAGAGATGTCATCTCTGAGCTTCTCCTACCAATAAACAGACCATCGGCTCTCTGGCTAGTGGCCAAACAGCGGCCCACCACCGGCAGCTGAATCCCAGCTACTAGAGATCCTTACGTCCTTCAAGAAGTTCTTGGTCATTCCATTTGCTGAAACACAGAGTCTTGGTGTAATTCTGGATGACCGGTTCTTGTTCTCTGCTCATTTTGCAAACCACACTCCCAGTGGAGTGGATCCTTTCACTCCAGGAAGGTCACTCAGGTGCTCATTCAGTCTCTTGTAATTTCCATGCTTGACTGCTGCAGCTTGGTTCCGGCCCATCAGGCTCTTCAGCTGATCCAGAATGCAACTTTCCTTCACTCATGACACTCCACTGCTGCGCTGCCTTCACTGGATTCCTGAAGCTGCATCAGATTTAAAACCCTGATGCCTCAAAGTCAAACGTGGACCAGCCCCTCCGTCCCTGACGGTCAAAGCCCAATCTGTACCTCGAGCCCTTCAAGCTTCAAATACACCGTGACTCGACCCGCCATCCTTCAGGACGCATGGAAGACAAGCATCAGGGCTCTTCTCTGTCGTGGAGCCCAGGTGGTGGAACGAACTTCCCTCGTCACCTTCAAACACTGACTGTCTCTTCACACAGGAACACGGATCTAACTCCTATTCACATGTTTTTTAATTATACCTATGTGCAGCATCTGGGTTCAGGGGTAGTTTGGACTAATTCTGCAAGATCGGACACACAGGTGGACATCAAAACACTTCTGTAGGTGTTTTGGGCAGAGACCGAACACCAAAAGTCATAATCAGCTTAACCCACAAATGCACATATTAAGTATATAGGACATGTAAAGTACAACCCTATTTCCAAAAAAGTTGGGACGATGTGCAAAATGTAAATAAAAACAAAATGCAATGAAGTGCAAGTCATTTAAACCCTATATTTCATTGAAAATAGCAAAAAGACAACATATCAAATGTTGAAACTGAGAAATGTATTGAGTTTTAAAAAATATTTGCCCATTTTGAATTTGATGCCAGCAACACGTTCCAAAAAAGTTGCGACAGGGGCAACAAAAAAAATGGTAAATTTGTGTAATGCTAAAAAAACACCTGGTGACTCATTGGCAACAGGTCAGTAACATGATTGTGTATAAAGAGCATCTCAGAGAGGCGGAGTCTTTCAGAAGTAAAGATGAGGAGGGGCTCACCACTCTGTGAAAGACTGCACCATCAAATAGTGCAACAATTTAAGAATAACGTTTCCTAACGTAAAACAGCAAAGAACTTCTGCTTTCCATCATCTACGGTACATAATATCATTAAAAGACTCTGGAGAAATCTCTGTATGTAAGGGACGAGGCCAAAAACCAGTATTTGCTGGCCGTGATCTTTGGGTCCTCAGGCAGCACTGCATTAAAAACAGACATGATTCTGTAGTGGAAATCACTGCATGGGCTCAGAAACACTCTGAAAACCACTGTCTGTGAAAACAGTTCATCACTGCATCCACAAATACAAGTTAAAACTCTAAAACGCAAAGAAGAAACCAAATATAAACAGGATTCAGAAATGCTGCCACCTTCTCTGGGCCTGAGCTCATTTAAAATGGACAGAGGGGAAGTGGAAAAGTGTCCTGTGGTTCGACGAATCAACATTTAAAATTCTTTTTGGAAATCATGGACACTGTGTTCTCTGGGCTAAAGACCACTCAGCTTGTTATCAGTGCACAGTTCAAAAGCCAGTATTCATGATGGTATAGGGGGCATTAGTGCACATGGTATGGGTGACGTGCACATCTGTGAAGACACCATTAATGCTGAACGATACATACATGTTGCAACATATGTTGCCATCCAGACGACGTCTTTTTCAGGGAAGGCCTTAATTATTTCAGTAAGACAATGTCAAACCACATTCTGCATGTATTACAGCAGCATTTCTCCGTATTAAAAGAGTCTGGGTGCTAAACTGACCTGCCTGCAGTCCAGACCGGTCACCACTGATAACATTTGGCACATTATGAAATGAAAAATACGATAAAGGAGACCCCTAACTGAGGAGCAGCTGAAATCCTGTATCAAACAAGAACAGGAAAACATTTCACTTTCTAAACTACAGCAATGTCTCCTCAGTTCCCAAACGCTTACAGAGTGTAGTTAAAGAAGAGGTGATGAAACTCAGTGGTAAACAGGCCCCCGTCCCAACTTTTTTTGGAACGTGTTGTTGGCATCAAATTCAAAATGGGCATTAATTTTTCAAAAAACAATAAAATTTCTCAGTTTCAACATTTGATACGTTGTCGTATTTTCCTTTAAAAATATGGTTTACATGATTTGCATATCATTGCATCCTATTTCTATTTACATTCTGCAAAGCGTTCCAACTTTTTTGGAAATGGGGTTGTATAAAAGAATATAGCGTACATAAGAGTTTAGAATATATAGGACATATAAAGTATACATGTATGTATATAACGGTGTAGAACACATAATGTAGTTATATTATAACTGAAGTTTGGGGGGAGGAACATGCCTGAAACCCTCCTTCTTCCAATCTAACTCCCTATAAATTCACATCCTCACCTTCCGTTCCTGTGACAAATCCCCACCGCCCCCCCCCCATCTCCCTCCATTCTCGCTCCATCTTACATCGGTCCTACTATAGCTACGAGGGTCTGGCCTTCTAGCCACAGACAGAAGCTGCCCAGAACTCCAGCCCAAGTTCTCAGAGTTCTCCCCCCTCCCTCAATCCATCTTCCCTCATACTACCACCGCCATGTTGAAGGCATGGTCTGAACTCACAAAGAGCATTTAAGGTATAAAGGTATGTAAAGTATTTAGGAGTATTGGATATATAAGGTATATAAGGTATAAAGGTATATTCAGAATTCAGAATTTTAAAATATATGGCAGCACAGGATAAATAAAGTATAAGAATATATAAATATAGAATGAAGCATATAAGTATAGGAAAAACAAGGCATTTAAGGTATAAAGATATGTACAGTATATAGCCTGTGCAGGACATATGTATAAAGACATATAGGGTATAAAGGGTATACAGGGCATATAGGTAGGATATACACAGTATAAAGCGTGTAGTTTGTAGTGTATATAGGATGTAAAAGGTATAAAGTGTTTGTAAGTTATATAAAATATAAAGAGTGTAAAGGTGTAAGGAGGTTTACCGTAGCTCGCTCCAGCGGGCCTCTGGGTACAGAGCTGCTCAGCAGGAAGGTGAGGGACTGTAATTCAGCTGTGTCCAAACTCTCACTTAGCTCCATCATCAGAACCCTACACACACACACACACACACACACACACACACACACACACACACACACACAGCTGCATTTACCAGCTAAGCTCCACCAGGCGTTCCTTGTTATTTCACACTGATTAGAACAGGATTTGGTCCAGATCCAAAACACTCTCTCACTGATACGCATGATTTCCTGCCTGTGGGTCTGGACGGATCATAGCTAGACTACAGGTCACCTCCAACAACAACAAACAGCCAAGCTCGATAACGTCCTCCTCACGCAGGACCACCTAACATCTCTCACACCGATTTACAGGACAAATACTAATAACTGACCCACTTAAACACATTACAGGTCCAATAACACTGAGGTGGACCTGGTACCAGGAGTGACTCTGCCTACTGCCCGGTGCCCCAGCGTTTAAAAGTTTGATGCCTTTAATATCAAAACAACTGCTTTCGCCCTCCTGCGTGAGATCCAGAGCCTGTTTGGAACCTGGTCAGTCAGAAGGGATCAGAAATCAAACTCAGATTTGCTTCTGGTTTGTTTGTCAGAAAGGAGGAAAACACATAACTGCATATTTCGGCAGATTTCTAAGTCAAATCCACCAGGGGGCGCGCAGTAGAAATTATCAAGTGCTACTAAAACCTCAGTGTATAACCCCTTAAAATGTCTGCCTGACCTGGAGCTCCTTCAGTTGCACTATGAACATTTTTCTTCAAGAATTCAAAACAAGTCTGGCATTATCTACACTCTTAAAAAGATGGTTCAAGGGTTCTTTAGTAAGGAAAATGGTTCTATACCCTTTGAAGGCTTCTTTGAGTGTTCACGGTTCTATACAGGCAAAGAACCATTTAATCAGGCAAAGAACCCTTTATTCATACAAAGGGTCCTTTGAGTGTGCATGGTTCTATGTAGAGCCATGTTCTTTACTAAAGAACCCTTGAAGAACCATCAGAGTGCACTCTTGATCTGATATAAGCCCACATCACTAATCTGAAGATGAATTATGCGTAATCTGATTAGGAACCGGCCGTAACGTTACAGTGAGTTACCTGTAATCTGAGAGAACACGCCCCCTCGCCTTCAGCATCTCCTCCACATCCATCCTGGTGGTTCCCAGAAGCCTTCTCAGGAGGTCGAAGCGGTTTAGTCGGAACAGGACCTCCTTCAGGACAGTGTCTCTGGGCCGTGAGTGGGCAGTCTGAGTCATGAGGGTGATCAGAGCTCCTCTGCAGTCCTCAGCGCAGTTGGCCGAGAGCAGGTCTGAGCACAGGTACCGCAGGGTTCTACACTCCTCCTGACTCAGAGCCTCCACCACACTGTTCACCAGCAGACACAGCCCATCAGCCATCGCTTCCACCTGGACCAGCTCAGACTGTTTAGACCTGCAGAGACAGGAAACACAGCAGTGACCACTAACACCAACACTAACACCAACCAGCTCAGACTGCTTAGACCTGCAGAGACAGGAAACACAGCAGTGACCACTAACACCAACACTAACACCAACCAGGACCGGCTTCTTACTGGAACTGCCCGCTCCACCTTAGATGGTGTAACAAAATACAATTAAGCTGTGGTCAAGGCTTAATTATCTTATTTCCACACCTTACTAAGTTGTGGCCACACATTAGGATTTCATGGCCACAACTTAGTAAGGCATAGGAATGAGATAATTAAGCCTTGACCACAGCTTAATAAGCCATGATCTCCATCCCACGCCTTACTAAGTCATGGCCACACATTACACTGTGCACAGTTATTAGCTGTATTTTTGAGGATTAATTTTATTATTGAACAACTACAGAACAAACATCAAAGCTGAATGTTTAAGAAAGTAGAAGGGAGGGTTTGGCTTTCTTAGGAGAATATCTGTGTGTTATTTTCATCTGTTAATGTGAGAATAATAAACAAACAACTCAATTTACAAATAAACATTTCTGACATATCAAAAAAAAATAAAAAATCAGTGACCAATAGAGCCGCCCTTCTTTTCAATAACACTCATAAGCCTTCCATTCACACAGTCCGTCAGTTTCTTAATCTGCGGTTCTGGAATATGACAGCACTGGAGGATAATGAGTTCCAGGTCGCTTCACGTTTGATTCTTCTCAAATCTTTGGCAGTTAATTTGCGTCTTTTTTTCTCAACATGTTTCTTGTGACCCTGTTGACTAATTGCAACAAAGCGTTTGATGGTCCTGTGATCACGTCCCGATATCTTAGCCGTGTCAAGAGTGCTGCATCCCTCTGCAAGACTTTTTACAGTTTTTGAGTCAGTTAAATCTTTTGGCCCATTTTGCCTGAGGAAAAGAAGCTGCCTAATAACTGTGCACACCTTGATAAGGGGTGTTGATCTCCTTAGGCCACACCCCCCTCATTACACAGATACACATCACCGGATATGCTTAAATCCAACAAGCATTCAAGTTTTTACAGCTTGGAGTTGGAAAATATGCACAGAAACGATGATATGGTCAAAAAAACTCACTCGCCTAATCACTGTGCACACATTGTGTGTAGGATCTCGTTCCCACGCGTTAATATGGCGTGGGCACAGGTGTTATTTTTATTTAGACATGATGTCACCAGCAGAGCTCCGTAAGAAACACTGTTCTGTGTTTTTATTCAGCGGGTTAAACTCACCTTCCGACTGAGCTGAAGGGCCTCTCCGGAGGTCCATCTCCAACAGCCCCGCCCGGGCGGGACGGACATTCTCAGGCTGAAAGGCGAGACGCTGAGCTCAGCTTTTAAACGAGCCTCCAAAGCGCCTCCCTTCCAGAAGAGCAGCTACAAGAAACAGAAAGCTCCGGTAAGCTGGGGGAAAACCGAGCTGCTCTTCATCACCACTTTCACTTTCCCCAGTCATCATCATCATCATCATCACCGAGTTTGGCAGGAAAAACAGTGAAATTCTGCTCAAACTGCGGATTTAATGTCTGTTTTTTTCCATTAACAAACCAACAGACTCAGCAGGTTTAGCCCAGTTAACTCAGTTACCAGCGGCGCAGATTCGACTATCTGAACTTTTCTTATTATTCGGTTATTAATAATTAATTAATCCGCTGGATTATTGGAGAATTGATCTTATTCACTATGAAAACCACCGCGGAGCTGAAAGTCAGATAATCTGATACTGAATTCTGTTTTGTTTACACCGACCGACTCATTCAACGTCGAATCTCGCGAGAATCGCGTTTCCCGCCTGTTCCTGCTTTGTTTACTCCACGGTTCTTACACCAAAACAAGAAAATGTCGAATAAAGAGTGAAAAAGAATAAAACCTCACCGAGCTCAGCTCACAGCGCCGCTTCTGCGCTCTTTTCAAACCGAAAGTGGAACAGAGGACACTGTCCACTCTGGTCCAGCAGGGGGCGCTCAGCGTTCACATTAAACACGAGCGAAAAATAAGAAGAAAACTGGGGATTATAATAATATAATAAAACACGTGGAGTTACAATAGATTAGATTAGATTAGATTAGATTATAAGGATTATTTTGTTTTATTCTTCATTGGTCCTCGTTCTCAAACCGTTCTTAAGAAGAAAGTTCCCACTTACGCAGCTCTGACGAAGACTCTGACTCTCCACTGTTCTCTAATGTGGGGTTTGTTCTTAGGTAAGAACAGAATCTACACACACTCAAGAGAACAAAGGTAGAACAGTTCTGCGCTTTAAGAACACGACATGAATCTGACTGAGACTTTTTCTTAGAACCTTTATCAAGAACACACTTAAGAACAGACTCAGTAAGATACTGGAGAACGAGGCCCAGTGTTTATTTTTGTAGATATGGGGGGCTCCATCAGTGGAGACCCTGCATTAATCAGGACACGATTCACTGTGAGTGCGTGTGTGTGTGTGTGTGTGTGTGTGTGTGTGTGTGTGTGTGTGTGTGTGAGAGAGAGAGTAGTGCTATACTTGTGAGGACCCCATGTCCTCACAATGATAGGACATTTTGTTGGTCCTCAGTTGAGCTTGTGTTTTCACCACAGTTGCTTTTTTATTTGAAAACTTAAAGAGCAGAAAAACTGCCTTTTGGATACTGAGGTTAAGGTTAGGTTTAGGTTTAGGTGTAGTATTATTTAGCTACAGTAACACAAAAATCAGTAGAAATCTATGGACGTCCTCATATGTATAGCAAGACAAACGTGTGTGTGTGAATGTTACTGTGAACTGATCTGTAATTTGTGTATAACAGACTGAAATCTGATATATGAAGTTCATGTGTGACTTACGTGATCAAACATGATCCGAAATTATCCGGGGAAAAAAAAAAAAACTTGCACTCAAACTTTTATCCCACAGTGATGATACATAAATATACACATATGAAAAATAATTAACTTTAAACAGACGTAACAGAGTGGAATGTAACAATTTACTCTGCATTATTTTGTATTTTGGTCCATTTGTTATGAAATTTTGACACAATGTCAACAGCAGCTGGTGTTTCATGTTACATTATGTCCAAAAATAAAGAAAACTACCAAATGAAGATACGAGGTTTTGTTTTGAGAGTGAATACATGCATGTGTACATTTATATATATATATATATATATATATATCTATCTCATGAATAAAAACAGCTCCTAATCAGATTCAGACAAACTGCTCTTTATTGAAGTTCATCAATAACTCGATCAGTTGTGCTGAGCTGACAGACACACTCGTGTAAAATGCCGTAAAGTATAAAAAAAAGCACCATAAGACAGAGTGATCACCGCAAACAACACGTTTTCATAACCAGGAGAGCCGTTATACAGGACCAGTGCAGCCGATTACTGACCAACACTGACCACAGCGTAGTCTTTATAACACAGTATCAAAAGCAGCAAAAGAATAAATAAATACATAAATATTTAACATAAATATGTAAAGAGTGAGTGACATCGTTTAAAATGACTTGTAGCACCTTAAGAGAAAACAAGAGCCCAGCAGTGCAGAGCTGAGAGGAGCATTGTGGGTAAAGTGTCTCCTGGAGGTTTTTCACACGGTGGACGTCTCCTCCCGCCGACTCTGCAGCGTTCCGGACAGCGTGTCCGAGTCCAGCAGCTCCACCACGTTGTAGGGGGCGCAGTCCTCCAGTCCCAGTTTCCCGCAGGCCCACCCGCACACGCCTTTCTCCAGGTCGCCCACCGCCTGCCACCACGCGCCGATGCTCCAGGACAGCTGAGCGGCCGCCGCGTACGCTGCCACGCCCACACACAGCAGGACCATGAGCAGCGGGTAGCTCAGCACCAGCAGGGGGCAGACTAGGACCTTGTGCAGGAACGTGCGTTCCTCGTTGAACACCAGGAAGATGTTGTACCAGGTCAGGGTGCCGTAGTAGAACGAGGTGATGAAGGCCAGCAGGAAGACGAAGGGCGAGCAGGACAGGCTCCAGAGCAGCACGTGCGGACCCCGTCCCGCCTCCAGCCTGCAAACGGCACGCTGGGGTCCCGGACCGTCGCATTCCTCGTCCAGACGCTCTTTAGAGCGAGCCATGTCCCTCAGCTCCCGCTCGGTAAGGGTCAGCCGAATCTCCACCAGCTCGCCCTTCCTCTTCCCCCGAGTGATCGTCCCCGTAAGAGTCACGAAACGGCCGTCTGCAGGAGCGTCCCACACAGCTGTGGACAACATCAACATCTGCTCAGTACAAACATAAACAAACCCCACTAACACCAACAAACGCCAACAAACATGACCCATGCAGCTGTGGACAACATCAACATTAGCTCAATACAAACATAAACAAACACCACCAACAAACACAACCTGTACAGCTGTGGACAACATCTGCTCAGTACAGACATAAACAAACACTAACAAACATGACCCATGCAGCTGTGGACAACATCAACATCAGCTCAATACAAACATAAACCGACAATCATCACCAACATCCAAAACACAACAAACACCAACACAAAAAATATTAAGACTCGAAACCAGCAACGAACACCAACAGCTACCCAATACAAACAAAACAAAAACACCCAGAAACAAACTAACCCTAAAACAATAAACACCCAGAAACAACAAACACCCAGAAACAAGAAACACCCAAAAACAAAACACCTAAAAACAACAAACACCATAAAACAACAAACACCATAAAACAACAAACATCCAGAAACAACAAACACCCTAAAACAACAAACACCCTAAAACAACAAACACCATAAAACAACAAACATCCAGAAACAACAAACACCCAGAAACAACAAACACCCTAAAACAACTCTTTGACCTCTTGTTTTTGTTCTCTGAATGTGAGGAAGCTTTTATCCTGAAACTGTTGAGATATTTTCCACCAACATCAGAGAACCCTGGAACCCCTGGAACCCCTGGAACCCCAGGAACCCCAAGCGTCTGTTTCTCTCTCACCTTCTCCCGCCGGAGAGCTGAGGGCTCCGTCCATTCCCTCTGACCCTTCGCCCTCAGCCGTGACCGCCGAGCCCTCGGCCTCATCCTGGTCCTCCGCCTCTGAGCGGTAGATGATCTCCTTTTTCTTCTTCTTCTTTCTCCGTGTTCTGGTGGTCCCCTCCACCTCCTCCGGCCTGCGCAGCGCCGGAGTCACGACCTCCGGGCCCGATTCCTCCTCCATCCCCAAAACCCTGCAGGTCCATCAAACAGAGGAGTCAGTGACATTCACTCCACAGCAGAGCTTCAGATCCCTGAAGCCCTGCAGGAGGTTAAACTGAGGGGAGAGATCAGGGTGGGTTCCTCCTGGAACATGATGGAGGAACCCTGCTGGTGAAGATGTGCTATAGATGCCTGACTGTGTGCTGGTAATTAGCCAAGCTCAGTGAGCTTATTCTTCAGCCTCGTTTTGGAATTTTCCGTTCCACCTTAAATGCTGCAGCTGTTACATTCTGGTGCTTGAGGCGCCAGAATGTAACTGCTGCAGCATTTAAGGTGGAACGGAAAATTCCAATAAGACTCCCACTTCAACCCCGTCTATAATGAAATGATAATAGCTGATTTTTTTAATCTATCAGTATTGATCTCCTATCAGTCCTGAATGCCTGTCTGAACTGGATCTGCTCCAGTAAACCCAGTACAGTCTGAGTTGATGAGGATGAAATGGGCGTGTTGTTGTTGCTGTAGCGAGAAACACTGAAGCAGCGCGTTCACACATCAGCACCGCTGCGGCTGAAGCTCCATCATATCGATACCGCACCGCTACTGATGACGAGTGATCGGATAACTGATTGATCATTTTATTGATCGGAGTGCCACTCACCTCAAATCCGAGTCTCTCCGCGTGCTGCAGCGATACACGGACTCGGGAAAGAATCGGCTCTTTAGTATCGGTTCTTTTCAGTATAACAGACGAACCGATTCACAGGACGAACTGAGTCTATTCATAATAAAACTGGTTTTTACACAATTCAGTCTCGCAACGTCACAGAATGAAATATGACACTGTAGATTATGTTCCATCATCAGACTGTAGATCGATT